>NC_136009.1:27494427-27524427 GCF_048128805.1 Centroberyx gerrardi
AGACTCGCTGTAGAACCTCTCACTCAGTGACTTGCTGTAAGTCAGTTTATACAGAAGCTAGTCCAACGGTTCACATGAAAATGGCCGCCGCTCCGACCGTCCAGGAACGTCGATTTGAAAGGGAAAGACCGTTCTATCCATTCGAGTTCTGTGATTCAACCCTATGAGTTCTATATTTGTAGTTTATATCCTAGTCGTTTAGCTGATGCTCTCATTCAGAGAGACTTACATTGAGTGAGCAGGTGGAGGTTCAGAGTTTCGCTCAAGAACACTTCAACAGGAGCAACGGCTGCTGCTTTGATCGAACCCGATGGTGCGTTCAGGTGCTGCTGGGAAAGTCGTGACATCCGGGACTTCCCAGTCGGCTGCTAAACAGCGTTGCGGTCATGTGCTGTTTTGTCGGAAAAAATCAAACCCAGAAGACTAATGATAAACAAACATGAACCGCCACAGAGGCTGCAGCTTTGCAAGTTGGAGAATTGTTGTTGTTGTTTGCGCTGTGCTGAGTGCCTGCTAGCTCCAACATGAGAGATCCTTCCTCTTTAAAATCATCTGAGATCCTGAAATATTTACAGATGAACTTTTCCAAACCTTTCCAAAATATATACACAGTGTTTTGGAGTCAAACCAGGTACAAACTCCACACAGTGCTGCTACAGAGAGGCAATCCCCAGCTGTGTGTGTGTGTGTGTGTGTGTGTGTGTGTGTGTGTGTGTGTGTGTGTGAGTGTGTGTGTGTGTGTGTGTGTGTGTGTGTGTTGGAGGCGGCTGGTGATGGCAGCAGCCAGTTAACTGGTGAACATATCTGCCTTGGCAGAGCCATTATGCAGGACTTGGTCCCATGCCAGCCGGCAGTGGAGCGAGAGGAGGAGCGTGTGTGTGTGTGTGTGTGTGTGTGTGTGTGTGTGTGTGCGTGTAGATTGGGCTGGTGAAAAGGCGGGGAGGGATAAGGGGATTGGTGAAGACGTGTGTGTGTGTGTGTGTGTGTGTGTGTGTCAGGCAGCTCTCTCTCTCTCAGTAGCAGCTGGTAGTCAGGGATGCGATGGCCCGGCCACGCGTCTGGAGGAATGTGGCTTCAGTGGCCGATCCAAGTCACACACACACACACACACACACACACACACACTAGTCTACATTAGTCAGCTGATCCTGCTGCTGTGTGGAGGCTGTGACTCTCTGGATTCTCGACTGAAGAATAAACGGCGTCTGGAGTCAGATCGCTGACAGACTGCAGCTGAAGCGAAGGAGCAGAAGTGTTAAATCTCTCTCTCTGCTGCCTGGTTCCAGACGCCTGAACCTCGTCCCGCCCACTTTTCTGATTTTATCGAGCAATTCAGAGAGTCTGTGGTGTTTCCCTCGTCAACGTCTTGTTCTCGCTCAGAGAAACAATCGAGCCAATCAGCGCCGTTGTGGGCGGGACTAAAGTTTGAACTCACCTCTTTTATGTCAAAATCGACCGACATTCTTGGTGCAGTTAGTAAATCTGGCTAACCGTGGATGTAGAGGCTGACTGGCTCCAGCATCATGTGACTGAAGTAACGTCAGAGCGGCTACGTCGGTCGCTAGTGATTGGTTCAGATACGTCGGTCGCTAGTGATTGGTTCAGGGAAAATCAACTCCCCACACACAGAAAACGGCTAACGAGGAGGAAATCTGAGGCTGAATAATGGAGTGGGAACAAAATGGCCAATCAGTCTGAATATCAGGCTGACTATCTGGTGAATTTCATCCTCCTTTACCTTCCTCCACTCCTCCCTCCCTCCTTCCTCCCTTCATTCACTCCCTAACTCACTCTTGTCCTTGACTCTTTGGGCAAATAGATTCGTTTGGGTCAAAATCCTGACCGTGTGTTTTTTTCCTGTTCATGATTCAGCCCACACTAGTAGTGACATGCGATGACTGGAGAAATGAATCTCTGATTTAGTAAAAAAAAAAAAAAGCCCTTCAAGTCATGTCCGAGCTTGCATCGAGTTCCAGGTCGCATGAAAGAGAGAAGAGCAGAAGCCGCAACACGGCGCTCCGAAAAAAAGCTTTTCACTTCAGACAAAAAAATCAAGGCAAAGCTTCTTTTCATCAGTTTCAAAGTTTCAGTTTCATCAGCTCGGCTCCTGTCGGCGGGCCAGGTGAAGGCCGACGAGGGCAGGAAATATTAAAATAGATTTTGGGAGGACAGTGTTGCAGCTTCTGTGCTTTTTCTTGCGTTGGATTAAAGCAGCACTGGAGGAAGGCTGGGTGTCTAACTGCTGTCACTGCCATTCAAGGATATATGCTGTAGAACAATGTGAGCTAAGGCCAGTGTGTGTGTGTGTGTGTGTGTGTGTGTGTGACTTGGTTTGACTGCGTGAGTTAAAACCAGACTGATGTAACCGACTGACTCACCCACCTACAGCACCACCCACCCACACCCGTGACTCCTTTTTACGCAAATGGATTTGTTTTTGGTTAAAAGTTGTTTGCCATGAACACAAGAGGAGCTACCTCACGTCATGAATGCAGCGTGAACCGGTAAACATGGCGTCCCCCACAAAGTCACGCCGGCTTCCCTCGAGCCAAACGGCAACAAGACGCATCATCGCTGCGAGTTTCAGCAAAATCGGACCTGGACCTTATGCTATTCCTTGAGAGCTGATTCCTCTCCAAACCTGAAACCATAACAAGTATTCAGAGTTCGCCCCAAATCACAGAGAGACTCCTGTCCCGTCCTATCTGTCCCGTCCTATCTGTCCCGTCCTATCTGTCCTGTCCTGTTTTGTCTTGTCTGATCCTATCTTACCCGCACTAACTTGTAGCATTTACTGTGTATTATATGCCTGAATGTTTTACCACTCGCTGTTCTTGTTTTTTGTTTCTTTCTTTTTTCCCACGGCACAGCCAAGGGCATCAAGAGGCAAATTCAGGTCAGACAGGCAGTCAGTCAGTCAGTCAGTCAGTCAGGTAATGGTTCGTGAGATGATGCACTTCGTCAGATGGCCTCTAGAGGGCGTTTTTGACTGTGAGCTGCAGTGTTTCCCATACAGAGACACAAAATCAAAAGTTGGTCAGTGTATAGAAATGGATCTAAATGGATCTCTAATGGCCTGATGTCGCATCACATCATGTCAGTAATTTGGAGATGTACAGACAGCAGACCAGCAGACTGAACTCAATCCACAGAGTCTGAAACTTAACATTTCACAGTCAGTAACGGGGGGTTTTCAGACAGTAACTCGTCTTCGCTGCCCTACAGACTTTAACGGCAGGTGACGTCATCTTGTGGTATTTAAGTAACATTAGTGGAATCAGGTAATTTAACCGTGTTGCAGCGCTTCAGAGCAGAGAATTGAACACACACGCCATGGGTCTGTACAGGATCTGTGCTTGTTTCTGTGATTTATCACCATATTATGTTGTTGTAATTGTTGTAATAAAAAAAATTATAATAATCGGGCTTGTGGTCTAGCGGCCTTTCAGAGTTTTAAATTTTGACGTTTAATCATAGCGCCCCATCAGGCCAGTGGGTGTCATTTTGTAAACATCAGAACTCAGTGCCAAGATGCATCATCATCCCTCCAAGTTCTGTCAAAATCACACCGGTGGAGTCTGAGAAACCACATTTGAGTTCAAATTAAAAATGTTGACCTTGAATTACAGCGCTCCCATTAGGCCCTTCCCCCCCCCCTGATGTCAAGTCATGTGCTTTAGATTTTCCATCAGGTTGCAGTAACACAGTAAAGCAGTACGGACCGAGCTGAGTGGGTTTCTGAGATCCAGACTCGACAGCATCGAGAAATCCAAAACCCTTCATCACCTCACAGCAATCTATACAAAACGTACCGAAGCCCCGGCTCCCGTGACTTTGCCGGTCGGACTCGATCTGTTCAATATTCACGCCTAGAAACAAGGCAGCGGCCTATTAAAGTGCGCTTCAAACGAGGCCGCTTATCTTTTTAATTAGGCCGCAGGTTGAGAGCGAGCGATACTGCACTCTGGGCTGATGTATATGTAATGTGGAACAGTATTGATTGTGGGCAGAAGAAGACGAGGGGCCCATTCAGGGTGCTGGCTCGCTGCACTGTTCAATACCGGCGCTAATAAATAATATCAAAGGCAAAACCTGGCTAAAGGTGGATGAGATGAAATCTCTTTATAATGCAAAACCCATCGGGAGGGGAGGGGAGGGGGGGGGGGGTATTTCTTTCTGCAGCAGCAGGTCGACAGGATATTGCAAGAAGTCTGCAGCTGAAGAAACAAATAACCCGTCTTTCATCTACAGCAGATTAAAACGCAAACAGAAAGAGGACAGAAAAAAAATCCTAATTATATTCTCTGGAGTTAGGAGTTGGTGTTTTTTTTCTGACTGTTTTGACACAGTTAATATGCTTTTCTGTGACCCCCCCTACACACACACACACACACACACACACACACACCACCCTCCACCTTGCCTGGTTAGCCGGCTCTAATAGGCAATATAAGAGGCTATTTACACTTCAAGGTGCTAATGCAACACTTTCCCCCAATCTTATTACCGCTGGAGTGATTTTCTCACCAGTGTGTTGACAAGTAGAATTAGACAAAGTGTTTGGACAGCTACATCCCTTACATCACCACACACACACACACACACACACACACACACACACACACACACTCCGCCCCCTCCGTCTTCCAGGCAGGTTAGCACTCTGACCTTTGTCAGTCTATTACATTGTTGACTTTACTGCGGGAAGGCGCGTGTCAAAAATGTAATTTAAGGGATGCAAATCAGTTCATCATGTTCGGCAGAGCGCCGTTCTTCCTGACAATAAGACGTTTTGTTTTGTTTTTTTTCTGTTCTAAATAAGAATCAGGATCAGTTTAGTCGTCCCGCAGAATACATGTCGACGAATTTCACAGCACATGCGATGCAAAACGATGCAGTTTGCAGTATAAAAAATAAAAAATCAGACATGTAAATGAATCATATCAAAGAACTACAACTATACATTTAACATTCAATGTATTTGGCCTTGTTGGAGCTGTGTGTTGGATTCTCAAAGTCAACAGTCACGTGATTCATACGATCTTATGAGTATATATACAAAGAGTATATACAAAGAAGTCACAAGCAGAGGACACTATCTGAAAAGTCTTATTCCAAAATGCTAAATATCACTTTTTTCAGAGTAGAGTAAGTAAGCTATTCCCCTTTAAATAGCACCAGTATTTGTTTTAATTTGGTGCCATCAGTCATTCTGTAAGAGTGCGATCTCTTTCAGATGATGGACGTCCCGTTTTGGAACTGAACCTCAGTGAGAAGCGGCGGGCTAACGCTGCGAGCGGCTCTGCTGGAGCATGTTTCCAGGAAAGATGCTCTTGATGCTCTTCTCTCCTCTCAGTCAATACATAATTCATTCCTTCCCGTCACTCTGACAGGCGAACGCAACCTTCTCAATTTTCCTGACAGATCTGCGCTTGCCCTTTCCAGCAGGGAAATACTTGGCACATTAACATGAAATGAGCGGAGTAATGTACATCACGGCTCTGCAGCGAAACGCCAACGGCTAACGGCGGAGAATATCCGGGAGGCAATTTGGTCGATTTCACGTTTGATGTGTTTTTAGAGTTTATCACGAAGAAGACAGGAGGTCACTTTGCATTCTGGGTGTTTAGTTTGAAGTGTTTATTCAGAGAGTCCTGACAAACTGTCGCTGAACAAAACACTTCCACCGCTACCTGCTACCTGCTGCCTGCTCACTCACTGTAAGGGTGAGCGTTAGCTAAATGCCTAAAAATAAAAATGGTGACACGACACATTTGTAGGATATTCCTCATCTGGGACAAACGCCAGATTCTCTTTTCTTGCTATTAAAGACCCCGCTGCAAACTTGTTAAGTTATTTTATCTCGTATCCAGACTTATCAAGCTTATTTTAGCTTTTATTTTTTTTGTGAAATCATCTCACTGCACTGGCTGATAATTTCACCGGTTTCAACAAATTTGACTTTTTTTTAAGGAGAAAAAAACATGTTTCAGGACATTTACTTGGTAGAAGTGAAATTGTCTTGTTTCAAGATTTTCTTCATTGTTTTATGATGATTTCTTCATCATTTTGTCATGAATCAAGAGAAATTTACTGAAACCAGCAGATTATCTGCCAGTGCAGAGAGATAATTTGACTAAAAATATCATGAAATAAGCTGATAGGTCTGGAAACAAGAGAAAATCACTGGACAGCTTGTCATTTTTTGCAGTGTTGTAATGACATTTTTAAATTGTTGTTTACATTCTAGCAGCCAATGGCATTGCTAGAAAGATTTGTGTCTCAGAAATAAACTATAAATAAATAAATAAATGAATTCTGCACAGTCAGACTTTGTTGCCACTGAACTTTTATTGATCACATCGTATCGTGGTTGTATGGAATCGTGAATCGCATATCGCCTATCGAATCGTATCGTGAGATGAGCAGATCATCTCATCCCTACCAAGGACACTTTGACACACTGCTGCTGCTGCTGCTGGGATTGAACCTGAGACCTTCTGGTTGCAGGACGGTCCGGTCTGTCTGACCGCTTCACCCCGGCTCTCTGTCTCTCTCTCTAAACTCTCCACGTCGACACAGCCAGGCAGCAAATCTGCGGTTTGAAGTCCCAGGAATGCAAATTGAAAATTAAGGGTGCACTTCCTTAATCTGCCGTTCTAATCCGGCTCCGAAAAGAAAAAAAAGAAAAAATATATATATAAAAAGAAAAAAGAAAAAAAAATCGGTACGTAGGAAGGGCTACATTAATTATACACAAAAAGAAGAACTACAAAAGAGGGCCTGGTCTTTGAAGATACAGAGCGCTAAATGTCACCCGCAGCCTTTGAAGCTCCTCGCTGCCTTTGTCTCTCACTTCTCCTCTACATGAAACACTGCAGCAGACAGACAGTGCCGGCACGGTGAGGGACATTTCAACTTGGGGATACACACCCTTAAAAACCAAAAAAAAAGAGAAAAAGATAAGGAATGAAAGCGAGGTGCACTCCACTGCCGCTCGGTAGGAACTTGAACTTCACAGTCTGCCGGGACGTCACGGTGCGGAGAAACCGTCCCGACTCCGGTTAAAGTGACTCGTCTTTTTTACGCTCAACAGTTACAATCAATGTACAGGAATTTATCTTGGTGACATCAACGCAGGAATATATATATCGACGACTCACATATAAGCCTTATTCCCAAGGAGCTGATGTGACCTGGGAACGTCCAGTGATTTGTAATAAGTGCAGAAATCGATGGTCATTTTAATCCCGTGTCAATCTGTCATGTCTGTAATTTCTAAAGGAAAAATTCGAGCAAAATTTACCGAATGTATTTTGGTGAAAACAGAGGTCTCCTGACAATACTAATCCTGCACGAATCACACTCTCGGTAATTTCTATCTTCCTCCTGTCATGAAAAATGGAGGAAAAGTTTTGCTTCTCTAAATCAAGTGAAGAATTGTAAAATCTTCACTGTTGGGGATTTCGAGGATTTTACATATAACACCAGTCCTGTGTGAAGAGGAATCTAGTGACATATTATTAGCCCCTTTTCCACTAAGGACCTTAAGCCCATGACATTTTTTGTTTAACAAAATATGCTAAATGAATAAACAAACCTAAAATACTAAGTAACAAATAGCCTACGATGCTAAAACTTGCTCGCCGGTGGAAGTTTAATCAGCAGTTTCCATGACAACAAGCAATCTACGTAATATACGTAAGCGCTAGGGCTTACAGTGTTGGACTAAGGTGTTTGGAGGTTCTTAAGCACCTGAAATAAGCCCCAGGTAAGCCCCACTGAAGCCCCAAAAAACAAAACAAAATAAGGGTTAGGTTTAGGTTCCTTAGTGGAAAAGGGGCTGTAGTACTGGGACAGGGACACACAGGACCTCACACTCAGGGCAGGACATATAAACACAGTAGACTACAGATATCACTTTAGATATACAGTATATTCAGCATTTTATTACTATGTGTATTCATTCCAGCAGTGCATTGGAACAAGGGTTTGACCCATATGGGCTTTTGGAGGCTGAAACAATACAGATGAAGCTGCTGATAGCTGATATTCTGATGATATGATATTCAACATGTTTAAAGTTGGCTATTTTCATGCCAAAAAATTCCCCAAAATTCTGTGTTTTCTCCAGAATTTTACACTTGTCAGGGTAGAAAAGCCTCTGAAACAGCATTTTGACCATCATGGGACACTAAAACTCTCCACTGAATCTCAGACTAATGACATTCTTTTAGCGTTAGCAGCTCTAACATAAAATATATTATATGTTAGTTTTCCAGACTGGTTCCTCCCTGACCAGCTGTGGTGAGGGAGGAACCTCCATCATACTGGACCGGACAATATCTATTATGATATTTAATAAAAGACCAATATTGGCCCGATATATCTGCCAAAATATCGGTCTAACCCTAATTGGACATCCCATAGTATCAGCGAACAGGACGGAAAAGCCTGAGGTTCTGAGCGTCACTGAGCATGTGCAGAGTCCCCGAGGGCTCAGACAGAAGAGACAGACAGACCACAGACAACAGACAGTCAGTCAAAAGAACAAGAACAACAAATACATGTTATTTGGGGAGGTGAGCTGGTTTTATAAACCCCTCGAGGTTTCACTTTCTCACTGCCACAGCTTTTATTTTCATCTCTCTTTTTGCTGTTTCTAAAACTGAACCCTAAAAAAAAAAAAAAAATCCCTAATCTAGGCAGAGCCACGTGTCGTCTTCAAAAACCTTCACGTGGTCCCGAACCCGGCGCTGTGGCTTCAGGGTGGGAAACTGCTGAATAAGTGTCGTAATTCAAATTAAGGAAACGGATTAGGTTATTTCCATCATGGTGCGCTTAAAACAAAATACTGCCACCCACCAGAAACAATTCAGGACACTCAGGAGTCACACTGGGAAACATGAGAGAGCTGAATAATCTTTTTAATATGTTTTTTTTTAAATGATAATACTGCACAAGGCTGTTTATAGAGGAGGAAGGATCGCTTATTTGCCAGACAGAAGCGGTGAACATGCCCAAATTCAAATTAGAAATCATCCTGTGACTGAATGTAACGCTCTTGAAATATTCATCTAAATTCTCCCACATCAAAGCGTGATTTCAAATTCGTCTCAAACCTTTAGTCTTAACGGGCCGCCCCGCGCTCGCAGGAGCATCCCAAGCCAAAATCGTCGTTAAGTCATTCTGCTCTGTTCTCTCCTCTCCTCCCCGGTCTCTCTTCACCCACCCTTTCTCTTTCTAGGAAAAAAAAAATCCCGAGAAAGGAGGAGAGAGCGAGAAAAAAAAGAGGGCAGAGAGGAGAGAGGACGAGAGACTATAAGGGAACGTGACGGAGAGAGAGAGAAGTGGAGGAGGGGAGGGAGGAAAGACACTTGAGTGCAGTTGTAATCAAGGCCCGTGCGCTCGAGAGGGGCCAATCAATCCGGCTGTCTGCTTCTACATCTCATCAGGCATCTCAGAGACGGCTAAAGAGGCGGCGCCGGGCGCTTCAGCCTCCTCAGGCCGGGCGGAGCGGGGCGGGGCGGGGCGGGGGCGGAGCGGAGCGGGGCGAGCAACAGGCGCTCCGGTCCGGACCGTCTGATGACCCGACCAACGTGATCTCAGAAAAAAAAAAAAGTTGTGAAATGAGCACGAACTGTGAAACGCAGATTTACGAGCTGTGGACGAGAGCTGAGCGATATTGACAAAAAAAATCTAATTGCGATTATTTGAGAGACCTTTAAAACACACAGAGAGTAATAGTTAAAAGTAGCTACTGTTGCCTTTATCAGTCAGGGTTTTTAGAGGTTTTATTTTATTTTAATTGATCTCAGCTACATCATTGAAATAAGAAAGAGACTTTAAAATGCTGCTGGTTGTATCTTAATCCCTCTTTTCTGTCTGCAGACATTTCTCAAGACACAGCGCCTTGTGTGAAAAACACAATCGATGGCGGTCTACGCCTCCCGACTCTTTTCTTTTCACTCCACTTCTGTTCGGACACCGGAGCCGCTGCCCGTGAACACTCATCTCTTCAAGGACTACGCTCTTATTCTGAAGCAAAACAAAAATCCATTCCATTTCTTCCCTGAGTTCTTGTTTTCTTCTCCTGGCACTTCTCTCCTGCACGATCCTCCTCTGCTCACAGGAATGTCGTCAGGACGCTTTGGCTCTGACCCTTGACCTCCTCAGCACTGCCTGCTTGTAATGTCGGTGATCTAGGAATTGCAGCCAGAGACTATGAGTCGCTCTGGATAAGAGTGTCAGCTTAAATGCCTAAAGTGAAACATTAATTTAAGTATTTCTAGCCGTCTAACTTGATCCAGAACACATACACCTGTTAGTGACTTTAGATGGTATCTTTGTTTTAGTTTATTGGCTGTGGTTCGTTGGTGGTGTCGAGGAAGAAATGGAAAAGCACCTGTACTAAGCAACATTCCTATATGCTCACTTAATATGTAACATTTGACCCATATTTACACTGTAAGTGCCTAAAACTCCAGAATAACCTGCTTCACCATTATAAGATTAAACTCTGAAGTAACATCTTGTGTCTTGTGTGCTAACCCTGACCCAAATCTCATAGGAAACACTGACAAAACAATAACTTAGTTACATTTTCAGAATAGTATTCGTATTTTCTTGAAAATCTCCTCTTTTCATGGAACACTAGTACAATATATACTATACATTTAGAGGTATACAGTTGAAATACTATACTTTTTAACATATAAAAAGACAAGAACTTACTGTAGAACTACACCCCTTTTTAACAGAAATCCTGCGACCCGATGCCATGAAACTCTTTTACTTTTTAATAACTTGGACTGTGTGATATTGGTCTACCTGCACCGTTCTTTAGGCCAACAAAAAAAAACTTAAAACAGAGGAAAAAGCACTATGACAAAAAAAAGTGATTATTACCCACAGGACCAGCCATAAGACAGACTTGGTCATTAGATCTGAGGATATTGAAAAGATTATATGATATGAGATGATTTTACTCCCATCCACTGCAGTTTAGAAAAAAAAATGTATATTAAATTATTAAATCTTCGTGCTAACAAGTTTTGGGGAGGTCCAGACCTGTTCTTCCGCTAAACTGGGCTTACAAAGTTAGTGGGATATGAATTATAGGTAATGCGGTAGGATTTAAATTAGATTCTAAATAAAATATGAGGCCAAGAGGCACCTTGACAGCGTCCCGTCATTTTGAATGTAAAAGATAGGGCTATTACAGGCCTATTCACATTTAAATGAAAAAGCTATCAGTGGTGGTGGTGGTGGTGTGTGTGTGTTTGATGTGTGTGTATTTGTAATGTATGTGTGTGTGTATATGTATGAATAGAGCATGGTGGCGGTGTGGTCCCATGTCGCCTCCCAGATCCTCTTTTCCAGGCCAAGAGCCGTCACCGCCTTCCTGAGAAGCGGTTACACAAACACCCTAAACAACGACGCTAAATCATCGCCGCGACGTGTGAGAGCCGCGGCCGGGTTTAGCACTCCCACATCTCACGTACAGGATTCTCACAGCGGAGCAGCACCACCGCCGGCAGCCCCCCCCCCCCACCCCCTCCCCCCCTTCCCGCCGCAGCCCCGCGGCTAGATGATGCAAAAGTGATGCAAGCGCGAAGCCAGCTCCGCTACAAGGTGGCCATCTGGGAGAGGTCTGCCAACCCCGCCGCGAACGTCAGGAGCCGGGGCCAACTGCGAGAGAGAGAGCGATGCTGCCAGCTGCGGGAGTGGGAGAGAGGGGCCGGCGGTGCCAGCGGGCCGGTGCCAGCGCCGGAGGAAAGCGGGCCGGCCGGTTGGCTGGCCGGCTGAGTGGCTGGCAGGGCGGCTGCGCGGCTGGCTCGGGATCACGTCGCACCGCTGTGCAAACTCGAGCTCGACACAACACCTGTGTCCCCCCCCCCCCATCCCTCCCCTCCAACATCCCTCCCCCCCCCCTCCCCGCGCTCGACGGCAGGACTCACAGATGCTCGCAAAGCTCCAGAGGACGCCGCGCAGCTCCCCGCTCCCTCTGAAGTCGGACCAAAATAACCACAGGTGACTCTGGATCGGCGGGGGGGGGGGGGGGGGGGTGGAGGCGACGGGGGGCGGGGGGGGCGCAGGCTTTTTAAAGCTCGGATGAGACATCTTGCAATTCACAAAACGCCTCCAGCTCTTCTATGACGACGGGGCGAAGAGATAAAAACGCGGAGACGTGTCACAGCAAATTGCATCAGTAAACACCAGAACCCCCCCCCCCCACCATCTCCCTCTATCTTCTCATTTTGATTCTTTTCTTCGGCAACAGGTGAGAGAAACTTCTAGAATCGATTAGCCTTCGGCGTGCGATGAAAACTGATTAGCAGGTGAGCTGAAATGAAGTTAACTCGGATAGATTTGCTGAGTCGCTCCTGAAGGGCACGGGCAGCGCTGGACGGATCCCAACGTGAGACTCGTTTCCAATGCAATCACTCCGGTAATCAATGGGAACAATTAAAGGAGTTCCACGCAGTAGGAGCGATGACACAAAATCAGTCACCGGTGTTACTAATGATAATGTGTATAGATAGGTGCTCAGGTGTGACCATGAGACGTTTCCCTCTGCAGCAAAGCGTGTATATTGCTGTTGCTGGACAGAAAAAACAAGCAGCATCTGAGTAATGAAGAATAAAATCCTTATTTTCCTACTGGCAGACGTATTTTTTGAAATGCTAACTCGGGGTAGGTGCTGCATTTCAAGGGCTGGAGGGTCGTGGAATTGACTCAACACACAAATGACGACAGGAACTTGCAATTCATGTGAGAAAAACAAGAAAAACACCAAAATTGCAGGTAGGGATGTGTTCTTTTTCCGCGACAGCAGCAATATGCAACGTGAAAACAAGACGAGTAAAGAGGCTCCCTTGAGAGACAGCTGATGTCAAGACGACATAACAGAGTTGACAATTTTCAGGCAGGCAATTTTCAGAGGAGCTGTAATGGCAGTGATGATGATGACCTTTGAAAGGCAGTCTTAGGGAAGCACTCCGCAACTCTGCAAGATAACTTTAAATTGTCCATAATCACAGGATCTGAGAGTGTATAGGCTGACAAAGTCACACAAAGACATCTAGCGTGGATGGATGGATGACAATTTGACCACATTACTTGGGCATAATTATGCATATATTTCCCCGCTTTGTTATGACATATAAACACATGAAGGCAGCCGGGGCTTTGAGAGGGGAAGGGGACTCGACTGCAGTCTGAGGGCGAAGGGCCCGCACATCAATAGGAGGGCGAAGCGAGGTAGATGAAACACATTACTTTGACCTAAAGAGCTCGGTAATTACATTTGGCATTTTGACAAGTGTTTAGCTGGAGTGAAGGTCAGTCCCGTCAGCATGCGAGATCTATGCTAATCCACTCAGACGGAAGAAAAAGAAGAGACAAAAAAGTCGAGGAAGGAAAGAAAAGAAAAGGCCCGGACGTGACTGATGCCTTTGTCAAAGTCCCTGCAGGCTTCAGGATCAGGTCTGAGGCCTGGAGTGTGACAGAGGGAAGTCAGCTGTCTGCAATGGTCTCCCGTGTCTTCCTCCTCTACAAATGGAGCCGCCGTACATTTCTTCTTACTTCTTATTGAACAGCCTCTATATTACGGCTGAAATGTTGCTCGCACCCTAAAGAAAGTTGTTGGAAAATTTAAATTTTGTTGCCGTCAGAGGGCACAAGGAATCATCTGGTTCCGTTCACCGGTTTCATCTTGGAGCCGGTTCCAAGTTGGAAAAAATACCCAGATTCGTTAAGCTCCGAGTCTAACGAATCTCTTATCGAATCTTTTTTTTATCTCCTCTGTCTTCTACCACTGCCGTCTGCAGCTGATGACGTAATACGAGTTCGCCTAACTCCCCGGTTTGTTTACAGGACTGACTGGACACGGCAGATCGCCTCAGACGTTCGAAAGTGTGGCTGCACTTCACTAAAAATCAAGGAACAAACGGCAAAATGCAATATTTGCGGCAAGGTCCTCGTGACGAAGGGGGCGGGACTACAAGCTCCACGCTTAAACTGTTTATCTACGCAGCATCAAATTGAAGTAAAAGAGCGCGGCGTTTTTGAAACTTGAGGACGATCTGACCTGCCGCTCATCTTCAGCTAAGGCAGCCATTTATTTAGCTGACATTGACTAAATGATAAAGTAGAATTAATATTATATCCCCCCCCCTCCAATAGATTACCTAAAAAGATTTGATAAAGAATTTGAAAGGATTCGGACTCAATAAGCAGATTCGACACTAGATTCAAATTCGATAAAATGCTTTCAAACCCCACTAGTTTTTTGTTATCGTGTACCAATTTCGTTCGATTGTATAACAGGAAAATAACTGCTTACAGCTATTTACTGTAGTACTTATGCAGGATATGTACAGGATTATGGGCTTCTGTCATGGCTGCCACTGTACTTGAATTGCCTCTACTTTGTTTAAAAAAATAAACCTTTTCCTCCTTGTCGTTTTTCTTTATCCAGCACTTTTCTATCATGCATTATCATAATAGGGGACACAGGAATATTTGTTACATCTACTGTCAGGGCCGCTTTGGCTTTGACATGTGCACTCCTTAATACTGTCTGCTTGGTATGTTAGGAATTTAATTCAATTTGTTGCAGTCATTGCAAGTCACTCATCAGATAAATGCCTAAAAATGTAAATGAGGAGCAGGGATTTTCTCGTCAGAGCGCGGCGGCGGCGGAGCTACAAGGACTAAAGGGTTCGGGGCCGGAAGTGACCTTGGAGAGCAAAAGATAAAAAGGTCTTTTAAGAAATCTCCAAACAGAAACGAGAAAACAGCCTACAGACACTTCCAGCTCGGATCCTGTGGAATTAATGTGAAAGCAAATGTCAGAAAATGAAGCGGCGCTGTTGTGTGGAAAATTCACCTTTCACATACAAAATGGAATTCAGTGATGCTTTGAAATTTAAAAAAAACCACACTCCAGCTTCATGAAGAACTGCCAGGCGCAAAGGTTGACGTGCGATGTGAACTGGATGGGAATGATCAGCAGTTCCCGCCATTTTTATTTAGAGATATTCCATTAATTAGCATGTAAACTAAGCATTCACTGGTAGCATTTCTCCAAAGGAAAATGTCTTTCTAACTTATTGAAGACTTCGTGACCTCGCTGCTGGGAAATTACTTCCATGTCAACACACAAATCAAACTTCAGATATTACACCGACTGACTGAGCAAGCGGCTATTGTCTGCCGCTAACAATGGAGGGTTAGCTTCTCTTGAACAAAAACACTCAGTCAAGGTTCAGTGCGATGGCTAATAAATGCTGGAACTGACCGCTGCCAGCATCCAAACCTGTCCTGGGACAAAAATATCCCTCAAGTGGACAGCTTGTGGGCATGTGTGTGAGCTCGCATCTCCAGCCTGAGGAGCCTGATTAGCATGTATGCAAAAACAAGCGCTGCATTAAAAAAAAAAAAAAAGGAGAAGTCAGATGAACAGACGGAGCGAGGATAAGGCGATCTGAGCGGAGTCGTGGCTCCTCAGCTGCTCTCCTCCTGCTTTAAGTGCTAATTGAGCTGCCCGCTGTCCTGACCCTGACCCCCGGCCTATTCAGGGGGTCCCGTTCTCACGGCCGCGACGCACCGCTGGAAGTGGCCCCCGCGCTCCCCCGCCCGCCCCCGGCCGGACAATGAGGGTCACCACCTCGCTGCCCACCGTCTTGACATCCACCCCCACGTTCGACAATGGCCCTCTCCGGCCCCGGGGCCCCCTCACAATGGGCGGGCGCGCGTGACAGAAGCGGCACCGCGGCTTCTTAGAGCGCCGCGCCGGGTCCGGCCGGCCCGGCTGCCTTTTGTCGGGCCGCTTGGCGCCCGGGGGCCCGGGGTCAGTATCGATCCGGTGTCACAAGCAGGAGAAAAATGATTCGGTTTCGACTGCAGAGAGAAGCTTCCTTTTGTTTTGTTTCAAAGAAGGAAATCAGAGTGAGATTTTACAGCATTTGTAGAACAGAATTTAGTCTATTACTGAGCCCTAAAATCGTATTTTTCTCAAAGCAAGTGAAATAAATTATATGATTTCACTTGTTTCCAATGCAAATCAACTTGTTTCAAGAACTTTGTAGAATCAAGTGTCATTTTCTTGATAGTAGAAAATTCCTGAAACAAGTGAAGCTACATTGGAGACAAGTGGAGTTATCTCTCCTCACTGGCAGAATGTTTCTCTTGGTTTAAGAAAATTGAGATCTGACGGCTGACGGTTTCATCTTGGAGCCGGTTCCAAGTTGGTAAAATACCCAGATTCGTTAAGCTCCGAGTCTAACGAATCTCTTATCGAAAACTCCTGAAACAAGTGAAGCTGCATTGGAGACAAGTGGAGTTATCTCTCCTCACTGGCAGAATGTTTGTCTTGGTTTAACAAAATTGAGATCTGACGGCTGAATATGAGACTAAATGACTTGTTAAGATTCATATTTTTTGCAGTGTGACGTCTTGCTGAGTTCTTTACGCAGCTTAAACAGAATAAAACAGAACCTGAGCAGAATAACCGATTAACGCAGCTGCCAAACACACAAGTTTGTTTCCACGCCAGGAGAGACGGACGCCATAATCTGTACGACCCGCCACAGATCAACTATAAATGATGATAAAACGACGTCATTACAATGGTCGTGTAAAGCTTAATGTTTCAGAAAAGCACTATAAACTCCGGCTGGGGGGGGGGGGGGGGGGTAATGTACGCTTCGGGATGGATTGATATTCTAGTTGAATATGACAAACGACGCTTTAAAGACGGACCGCCCACACTATTGCACTTTAGCTAAGAGGCCGCCATATTTCATTTGGAGCACGTTCTGTCAAATGTTTGCATTAATAACAATCGCGGCTCATCCGCGACCCGGCGGAGCGGCGGGGAGCGGCGGGGAGCGGCGGGGAGCGGCGGGGAGCGGCGGCGAGCGGCGGGGAGCGGCGGGCGGGAAACGAGAACGCCAACAATAGCACTTAAAAACAGGAGGGAGAGAGAGAGAGAGAACCCGTTGCATAATCAGAGCAAAGAGTGTGTAGACGAGTGTGTGTGTGTGTGTGTGTGTGTGTGGGTGAGAGAGAGTGTGTGAGGAGGTGGGGTTGCAATTATCACGCCGGTATAAGATGTGGGGGGGAAAAAAATAAAAAAAACAAAAAAAATACACGGTGAGCTACTCATGTAAGTTATTTTGACAGAGCCAATTTCCCAGTGCAGGTGATTTGGAGGGTGTGTGTGTGTGTGTGTGTATGTGTGTGTGTGTGTGTGTAGGTGTGTGTGTGTGTGTCTGGAATTAGGCCCAGGGAATATCAGGAAAAATGTATTCGGGGCTATGACTCTCTCTTTTACACTCTCTCTCTTTCTTTCTCTCTTACTCTCTCTCTCTCTCTCTCTCTCTCTCTCTCCCTCCCTCTCTCTCTCTCTCTCTCTCTCTGTCTCTCTCTCTCCCTCTCTCTCTCTCTCTCTCTCTGGACTGACAGCTTGGCTAATGGCAAACATTCCTCCTCTCTTTATTCCCCACTTCATCAACACCCTCGCCTCATTACCGTGAGTCACACTGCAGCCCGGTACATTCACAATACACACACACACACGCACACACACACACACACACACACACACACACACACTCCCACACACCTTCACAATGGTTTGACTGCTGGATCGCACTCTGAAACGTTATTACAAAGCCCCTCTCCATGTGACAGGACAGGCTGAACTGAATAATTCTGATTCTGAGGATCTTGAGGCAGAATCACTGAGGAACTGCCTCTGCTCTCTGTAGCCAAGATCTATATGTGTGTGTGTGTGTGTGTGTGTGTGTGTGTGTGTGTGTGTGTACAGTACAGATATATCCTTGGCTGCTCATCCTGCTGGCTTGCTATTGGACTGCTGCCTGAATGAACATTGACTTTGCTTTTACCTTTTAATGAGATTATGATTGTATTTTTACTCGTGTACATTGTTGTTTGTAATTCTATGTTTATCACTGCTGCTGTTTTCTTGGCCCGGTCTCCCTGGAAGAGATTTGTAATCTCACTGAGACTAGCTGGTGAAATCAAGGATAAACAAACTAAAAACAACGTTAACA
Organism: Centroberyx gerrardi; assembly: GCF_048128805.1. Classification (NCBI taxonomy): domain Eukaryota; kingdom Metazoa; phylum Chordata; class Actinopteri; order Beryciformes; family Berycidae; genus Centroberyx; species Centroberyx gerrardi. The sequence goes on from NC_136009.1 coordinate 27,512,511, forward strand.
GCAAACTTGTCGTCTTCCAGTGAATGATGCAGCCCCCCCTCTGGGCCAATCAGTAACAAATATGTCACCTGACCGGCGGCTGCAGCGCCCCCTTGGGCCTGTCAGGTTCATTTTGAAAATACCATATCAGTGGTGAGACGCATCGCTCTCCCAAGTTTCATCAAAAGCCAATCAGTGACACATGGGGGGGCAAACGAACAATGTAGCGCCCCCTTTAGGCCAATTTAAAAAGGCAGAAACACAGTGGATGATGCATCATTCCCCCTAGCTTCATAAAAAGCGGCGTCTGAGAAAGAATGAACGAACAGCCAAATTAGAGGAAGCTTGAGCAGCTTTATAGACTGAGAACAGCTGATTGTGTTAATAAACGAACAACTTGTCAGTCAACAGAACTGAACAGCTCTTGTAATTTCTGTGCTGTTTTTGACTGAACTGATCATTTCATCACTGATGCATCTGACTGATTTTGTGTTTAATGTCAGCTCGTTAGCTAGCTAACCATAGTATCTGGTCAGTTAACCAGCTGTCTGATTAGCACACTAGCTAACGTAGCTAGTAGCAGCTAGCGTTAGCTGTAGCTAGTAGTCACATGGTACCATCAACATTCAGTGAACCTCAGTTAACCAAAGGCACTAGGACTAAAGACAAGATGGTTTCCTGTGTCACAATAAGCTCAGTTTAGAAACAAATCCACCTTATCAGACAATTCACTTTTAGTTTTAACATTACTGAATGGATCTACAGCCACACCAACATCTTTTCCAGGTATCTCTCTTTTTCTAGCCTGCTTGTTAAATTAGATGCAGCCAATTCTCCGATGGGCCTCCATGATAGAGTCAGCCCGCAGTTGCTAGGAGATTCACGCCGCAAACGAAAAGCCACTATAACCCTGCCAGCTCCCCGTTTTCCCAGTGATTGACAGGCCGCCTGTCCAGTGATTGACAAGTCGACAATTTTGGGCCAATAGCAGGCGGCGCCGCGGCTCTGGAGAAAACCCAAATTCCACCTTTTGCCTCTCTTTGGCTGCTCCGGCTCCAGAAAATGTCAACATGCCGACGACAAACATCTCAAAACGGCCCTTCAGAGACCTGCGGGTGACATCGCACTCACTGCTCCATCTGTTTTACAGTTTGAATCTGGGCCGGTACCAAATACTTCTATGATACCCATGCCGACCCAGACCCAACAAAACATGACAGAAACCCACACCGTGATGCGGCACAGCGCGCAGCGGGGGAAAAACCACATTACTGAGCAGTCATATGTCGGGCGGCAGTTTTGAAAAATGTTCCTCCCGGGCCACAGGTGCAGCGGAGAGCCGGCGATAATGGCCCGTCTTTTTCTCTGTCAGTATAAAGGCAACATTATTCAGCCGAGGAGAACCTACCAGCTACGTTGGCCACATCTGCTGTGGTGACGTTCTGAGTGTTGGGGCGCACTTTGAAGGTCACAGCGGGGCCCACCACTCTGTAAAACACACACACACACACACACACACACACAAATGGTTAGAAACTTTACAAAAGGCATCTTCAGAATCTATTTTCCATGGCGGTGAGGTATTGTTTTTCAGCTGTCTTGCCTGGAAAAAAAAAGAGAGAAAAGACAGGGGGAAAAAAAGAGTTTTGCTCATTAAAGCCGAGCCATACGCAGAGTTTAAAAAAAAAAAAAAAAAGCTTCAACCTGTGGCAATCCTTTAGGCTGTTGCAATCCCCATCACCATCGCCAGATAACCTCTTGAATCTCAATGTAACGCGGCCGCCGGCATTTAAGCACGCTGGGAAATGAAGAGAAGGGAAGAGAAGGGACGAGGGTCGAGGACGAGTGCGTTCCGGTGATCGGCGATTCGCGATTCTCCAATAAACGAGTGTACGCCCTCATTTTCAACACATCTGCGTGTCTCGTTTAGGATAAAACGCAACGTACGTCGACGGAGACGCGTATCGACACGACGTACGTTGGTGTCGACCGACAGGAGCGGAGACAGAGAGAAAGACAGACAGGCAGAATGTGAGCGAAAGAGAGACAGGAAAACAGAGAGAGACAGTTATTTATTTTTATTAGTTTCATTCAATTGTCTTTAGCTGCTTTGGCGACGCTGCTCATCTAACATTCACGCCAATAAAGCAGATTGAATTGAAGAACTGACAGAAGGGAAGGAGAGACGGAGAGAGGCCGGGTGGTCGGAGGCTCCCGGTCTGATTAACCTTTTTGTTTTTCCTCTCCTCATTCAGACTGAAGATTTATCGGCCGCTCCCCCTCCTGTACGCGCCGTGTGCACCCGCAGGACGTGATTATTAACAACACTGTGACAATATACTGTATATAACGGCACGGGTCCTGTCCCAGTGCTGCTGGCACGAGAAAAACCTACAAAATGGTTTCGGGAATTTAGGAAAAAGTTCAACTTGTTTCACATTGACAGACACGCAACACATTTTTGAAATGTTAGGTTTTGATGGGGTCAGGGAACCGGCTCTTCAGTTCATGCAAAAACAGGAAAAAATAGGAATACTGTTATACTAGTCGAACAATTAAAAGATACAATAAACTAAGCAGCAAAATGTCTCCAAAATTTCCCCAAAAAATCCTTTCTTTTGCGGCTTTTGCGAGGGATTCCACCTCATACTATCTTGTTCCATACTATATGTGTTCTCAATACTGTCCTATCCTATACTGTACCTATTCCACATGCTGGCCCATTCTAATATTTAAGCTACAATAAATTCAGCAGCCAAACAGCTGTAATTTACAAATAAAATACCATGTTAAAAAGCCTTTCTGAGGAATTCCTTCGCATTGTGTCGGCTCATTTTTCTGACCAGCATGAGCAGGTTTCTAATTTAATCACACAGATCTCTGTCCTGTTGCACCTACTGTCAGGTGACTACAGGTCGGCTTTTCAAAAAATTTTTTAGATAAGCAGCCTTCGTTTCACATTCACAGCCGTGCATTTTTGGTTCTGAATGAGTTTCAAGGGCCTGCAGTCTGGGAATTTGATCTGTCTGTAAAAGTTCAAGTAAAAATCACCAAAATCATAGTTTATCAGTTTCTTCTGCGACTCTTATCTTATAGTCTCTCTTATACTATTCTAACATTTAAGATGCAATAAGTTAAGTAAACCAATTAGAGAAACTAAGGGGTAAAGCAAATTACTTGAATTTGAAGCAAATCTAGAAAGAGCTTTACTTGTTTGGTTTTTGTTAGGAATTCCCCTACATACTGTCATATTCTATACTGTACCTACTGTATTCCACATATTATTCTATTCTATTCTATTCTATTCTATATAATGTCTTATTCAAACATTTAAGATACAATAAACTGAGCAGCCTGAATTTACAAAGACAACATCTAGAAAAAGGCCTCTCTCTCTCAGAATTCCACGCGACGTGTCGGCTCATTTTTCCGACCGTTATTTCCGCGCTCCTCCGAGGGACGAGGCCCGATATATTTGTCACATCTATGAAGCGATTCATCAGCCGGCGCAGGCAAAGCCTCTGTGTGATGAAGAGGGAGAATCACTCATGTTGAGTTGATCACATATCCATCTGTTCGCCTCTGCCACCCAGGGCCGGCTCTCGCACAAAGACACCGTATTGACTTTGAACCTCCTAAATAACTTATGGAGCCGTTTCAAAGCACAGCGGAGAACGTCAGAAATGCCTCATCAAGCTACAAAAAAAAAAATACTTTTATGACATTTTGGACATAGGAGGTTTTCGTCCAACAGTAGTAATATAGTAATATATCCACTACCAGTTTGGACACATGCATTTTTCGTCATTATTACTATATTCCACATTTTAGAATAACAGTAAAGACATCAAAACTGTGAAATAACACAAATGGAATTATGCAGCGACCAAAAAAGTGTTAAACAAATCAAAACTATCTTATATTTTAGATTCTTTAAAGTAGCCGCCCTTTGCCTTGATGGAAAGGAAAAAGGCTTTGGAAAGAAATTCATACATAGGATCAACTTCACTATTTATATTTGTCTAAGAAACTAATTTCAAGCATTTAAGCAGAAGCCTTTAGATCAAAATGGCTTTAAGAGAATGAGAAACACAGAACATTAAATCAGGTGGGTCCAGACTTCTGACTGGTAGTGTAGTATATGATGTGTTTTGTACCAAAATGATAAAGCCATCATCTGAAAAAAAAGTGACAACTACTCTGAGCAGAAAAATGAAACGATTTCCGCCACTTCTTAAAAGATATAACATAACTCCAGTCTTTTGATAAAATGACAACACTCTCACAGACTGAATCCTCTAGATTTTAGAGATACTGAATGACAAAGCTCACAGAATCATCTGTTTCACTTCCAGAATGAGTATACAGTGTTTTGGAAATGAACTTCCCCAAATCAAATATATAACAATATAGTAATCTGTAAGGAACAAATACACTACCAGTCAAAAGTCTGGACTCACCTGATTTAATGTTCTGTGTTTTTCATTCTCTTAAAGCCATTTTGATCTAAAGGCTTCTGCTTAAATGCTTGAAATGTGTTTCTTAGACAAATATAAATAGTGAAGTTGATCCTATGTATGAATTTCTTTCCAAAGCCTTTTGCCTTTCCATCAAGGCAAAGCTCGGATGCTTTAAAGAATCTAAAATATAAGATAGTTTTGATTTGTTTAACACTTTTTTGGGCGCTGCATAATTCCATTTGTGTTATTTCACAGTTTTGATGTCTTTACTGTTATTCTAAAATGTGGAAAATAGTAAAAATAAAGAAAAGTGTGGTGTGTCCAAAACTTCTGACTGGTAGTGTAGATCCTCAAATCACAGCATTAGTAATATTTCTCCATCTTCCACTCCGCATTCCCTCCAAACGCTCCTCAGCACCCAGCCTGCCGGTCCAGGCCCGCTCTCTCCTCCTAGTGGCGGCTCTTTGATATGTCAGGCCCCTCTGCTCAGACACAGACATTACGTCACCTCAACCCTCCCGTTTCAAAAAATCTCCAGTCTACAGTCAGCGGCGGTTACGCAACAGCCGCCATTATTCGGCGGACGGCTCCAGTCAAAGGTCGCCGTGCGGAGCCACCCACGTCGACGCTTCCCTCCCCGCCTCGCCACCCGCCTCGCCGCTCGCCCTCCACCACTACCAGGCCCGGCTAAAAACACTTTCAGGGCCGCTCCGCCGCAGCGCTCGTCGTCAGTATTATCTAATCATTATCGAATTGTTCCAAATGAAACGGCGGGATATGACTCACTCTCCAGAGGAGCAAGGTTTGTTTGTGTCCTGGTACAGTGTGTAGGCTCAGTCTGATGATTCATATGCTGCCATCGCATTGTGGAAGTTCAACTTTTTTTTTTTTTTTTTTTGCTGCAGGCTCGCTGAACTACTGCCGCACTTAGGCTCCATCCCCAAGAGGAACCGGTTAGAAAAAAAATGAAGTTTTGCTGTCTGTTCAGTGGCTGGAAGTTGCAAAGACTAGTGACTACTTTGTTGAGAGACACTGAAGTTTTGTGTTATCTAATTTGATTCTACATTTAAGAAAGGGCTGCCTGCAGGATAAATACATGGATTGGGAGTTTCCGCAATGGCTTCCAGTCTGTGTAAAAATAATGCAAGATAGAGGCAGGAGAAATGCATGAGAAGGAGGGAGGGAGGGAAGGAAGGGAGGGAGGAAGGGAGGGAGGGAAGGAGATTTGAATGTCTACCACTTTACACAGCACTATCATTTCAGGTCAGTCCCACATGGGGCAACTTAAGGCCTAAAAAGGTGATCTTTGCACAACCATATGTATGTGCCAGGTGCGTCGGAGGAGGAGGAGGAGGAGGAGGAGGAGGAGGACAAAGTAGAAATCTGTAGAGTCCCACACACACACCGTCTTCACTTACAAGACTTTTATCAAGTCTTGTAAGACACAACGTTTCAGTCAAGTGACCTCTAATACCTGACGAAGGTCACTTGACCGAAACGTGTCTTTAAATAAAATTCTTGTAAGTGAAGGCAGTGTGCGGGAGTCTACAGATTTCACAGTTTAAAGGCCACAATTAAAAAAAGGTACAAACAGACATTAAAGTCAAGACGGAGAATAAACATTTCACAACAACAAAAAGAGACAAAACTGGACAGATTACCAGATTAACGGAGGGTTATTTGTGTATCTGTGCTTTTAAAGTGCAGAGCGCAGGCAGAGGTCAAATGCATACAGCTGAAATTATAACATTTTACAATTGTTCAGTTAGAAACCTGACAATCCCTATTTAAAGTCGTGATTGCTTCTGGTTCAAAGGTATTTTTCCTTGGATGTGTCTCAGAAAACGCCGACCTGATGATCGGAGCTTGAATTCACTGCAGTCTGTGTGACTCGTCATGTAATATTTCCTGGGCTGCTGACAGTGAAACGCTCGGGGACTCCTCTGAGGTGATCCAGTGATTCTGGAGCGCACGCTGACAACATAACTAATTCTGTCCTTCAGACTGATAATTGTAAACCAGATGGTCAAAGAAAAAGATAATATACTCTCAATAAAAACACTGTAAAGAGCTGTTGGGAGTTTAGCTGCCTCGAACAGTCTTTTGTTGGCTTTTCTTTGAGTTATCTGCAAATGTAAGTTCCTCATCAAAACTGACGCAGGTTAAATGCAGAATCCACTTAACACCAGCTATACCAAGACAAAGACCAAGTTTGCTTAAGCTTACTTTTCTGCCAGAAAACAACGCCGGCTGGCCTGGGAGCCCCACTGATGGACTGACTGATCAATTGAATTTAACTGACAAATTTGATACCAGATACGTGACTTTTTCCCATCGAGGTCCATGAGCGCTTTGGCGGGGAAGTGGACAGAAAAAGCTTCCTGCTACACTCAAACATCCTGCTGCTGCCTTTCAACCTGAAGTCTGCTGCATATTCACATCACTTCGAAGGCTTAAGGGATCATTTCTTCTCAACAATAAGGCGTCACAATTGTTTTAATACATATGGAGAAACCACACCAGAGTTTCCCCAAGGAGTTTACTCTTGTCAGGGTGGAAAAGCCTCTAAAACATCATTTAGAGCAGTGATTCTCAACCTTCTTCATATCAAGGACCCCTAATGTAGTACAAATTAGGCCCACAGACCCCCATTTCACCCAAATCTGAGAATATTTTTATCGTTAGATACGATTTTGTCCAGAATTCCATGACTATCTGTATTGTAACTATGACCAAAAGAGTCTACATTTCTTCTACATTCTCTATTTATATTAACTTCTTGTAAATGAAATAATGCTGAAGTTTAACAATTCATCATTTTGCTGGGGACCCCCTGAAACCCTCTCAAGGACCCCTGGTGGTCCCCGGACCCCACGTTGAGAACCACTGATTTAGAGCATCATGGGACACTAAAACGCTCCATTGAAACCCAGACTGATGAAATTATTTTAGTGTTAGCAGCTCTCTAAGGCGGAGAGACACCACACCTATTCAATAGTAAGGAAACTCTGCCACACACCAGGTGAAATTGTATTTTCCAGAAACACTCCTTACTGTTTGTTGCTTTGTTGGAATTTAAGCTTATTCACTCATTGTAAGTCAGCTAAATCCCTAAAATTCAAAGGAAAACTGCGCTCATTTTTCTGTTGCACCCACTCAAAGTTGCATATTTAGCTGTTAGCACCATTATAAGAGCCTCACCTAAATGCCTCCAGCATAAAGCTCACATCAAGAAGACAAACGGCGAGGGGAGCGGCGCCGGAGGTTCGGGCAGCGGCGCGGACAGAGGCAGGCCCGGTGAATCAGAGCGTCGGCAGGCTGTGTGTCAGAGTGAAGCCTTTGTCTCCGGCTGCTTAGTTATTGTGGTGAAGGCGACCGCCGTTGCCACAGCGGCGAGGAGCCGGGCGGCCTTGGAAAAATAAGCGTGGCGCCTCTGACAAATTGTCAAGGCGGCTCCCCCTGCTGGGCTTTCACCGCGCTCGCAACAAAAGAGACCCCCGGCTTTCTCTCTCTCTCTCTCTCTCTCCCCCTCTCTCTCTCTCTGTCGCTCTCCTGCTTTCTCTCCCTCCGATCCATCATTCTCTCCAGTGTATAGCTCACTCCTTTCATTCCCAGAATAGGAGAACAAAGACAAAAGGTGCATTAGGACAGGAGAACAGTACGGGCCACCCAGGGGCTCAATACAGCGGCCGAGCTGCGCCGCGAGGAGCCTCAGGAACAACAGAGCCGGGGGTGAGAGTGTGTGTGTGTGTGTGTGTGTGTGTGTGTGTGTGAATCACACGACCCCAAGCCACCCAATCCCCACCTGTCCACACACACACGTCCACACAGACTCACAAATACATGAATGCACACATGCTCTCTCTCTCTCTCTCTCTTTCTCTCTCTCTTTCTCTCTCTCACTTCAATTCAATACAATTCAAAAGGTGCTTTATTGGCTTGGTAAAATGCATTCACACTGGCAGAGCGGACGACAGTATGCATACTGTAGGTAACATGTGACCCACACAGCAGAATCACCAGTGCTAATTTAACTGAGAGTGTATAATCTGTATCAATCCACATCATCAGAGTCGCTTTAACACTTCTTCAGATAGTCCTGATCAGATCAAACCTCCAAATAACAGCCACTGAAATACACTTCTTACTGGAAAATCTGCGGCATAACTATAAGAAGACAGATATGAACAGATATTACCGCAAAATTATTCTGCACAAATCATTGTAAACTTGAATTCACAATCGACTGAAAGAGACGTCAGCTGACTTTGATCTGAGCTTCCACTGGGTTTCCTTAGATTTCGGCAATTTTGCATCATTTCTGGTCTTTGGGTCTCAAAATTCTTGACATATTTGGGGAAAATCTTTAGCAAGACGTTTTCTCTTCAGCGACTCTATTTGGTGCATGAAGGGGAGGAAGTTTCATTCTCTCTCTCTCTCTCTCTCACACACTCACACACACACACACACACACACACACACACACGCACACACACACACGAGGCTCACCAGCCACACAAGCCGCCCTTTCTCTACACCTGTCAGCTGTGTGTTACATCGCCCGGGTATCCATTATGGCCGCTGGCAAACGCACGGCTGCGGTTATTGAGGGAGCCGGCGCACGCGCTTTGATAAACGAGTGCATAACAATGGTCACAATGTCAGCCGTGGAGGAAAGTAATTGGAAAGTGGCAGATCGTAAAAAAAATAAAAAAAATTAAAAAAAAACCTGTTCTGTGTTATAGCGAACAAAACGGCTGGAGGGGGAAGAAAGCAGCAGCGACAAGTTGTGATGTTCCATTTCATGGGTTTGATTGGCTTCCATGCAATTTGGAAGTGCTGTTACGTCGAGCGTTGTTCTGTGGCGTTAACTGTGGAAATGGTGTGTGTGTGTGTGTGTGTGTGTGTGTGGAGAGGGTGGCGGCAGGGAGGCGGCTGTGCAGAAAACGTCACTTTCAGAAGTCAGTGTTTGCAGGTTTACAAAGTACACCAGTGATTTCTTGTAAATGTGTGTGTGTGTGCATTTGGGTGAAACAAAGCACACACACACACACACACATGCACACACACACACACACACATCATATAAACCCCCAGTAGCATGTTTAGCTGCAAACTACTGCAGCAGCACTTGTTTTGCTGTGGCAGCTCACCGCATTGAAAATGTTCACAACCCACCGCAAAGTCACCTGTGGGGGGAAAATAGAGCAACAACTGTGAGGAGGAGAGAGAGAGAGAGAGAGAGAGAGAGAGAGAGAGAGAGAGAGAGAGAAATTGATAGTGACAGACAGAGAAAGATAAAAAAAAAAAAAAAAGAAACAGAGAAAGAGAGAAAGATAGAAAGTCGGGCAGAAATAGATTGAGAGACACAAACCGTGAAAGATACAGACAGAGAAGGAGAGAAAAAAGAGAGAGAGAAACACAGAGAAAGAAACAGACTGACAGAGGCAGAGAGAGTGAAATAGATAGAGAGAGAGAGAGAGAGAGAGAGAGAGAGAGAGAGAGAGAGTTCAGGCAGAGTTCAGTCTCATTAATAAATGATTGCAGTCAGCGGCGGCTCGACTCCACCATGTCAATAACGCGGACGAGAAACGCTCATTGCTTTCTTTCCCCCCCCACAGCAGGAGAGATGTTGACAGAATGAAAATAAGGCGGCGTCCTTGGATTCCTACTCTGTAAGGGCACTTTTCTGTTTTTTTTTTTTTGTTGTTTTTTTGTTGTTTCCTTCTGATTTTCGACGCCTTGTGCCACTGGAAATCTTTGTGTTTTGATGCCAACAGTTTGCCCGGGCTGATGTGACACGGCGGGGGGGGGGGGGGGGGGGGGGCAGAGCAGGAGAAGACCAACAGTTTGGTTCCGCCGATCGCTGTCGTGAACGTGAAGCAGAATATGGATAGAAAGTCACGAGTCACTTTAAGACCTTTGCTTACAAAGTATTTCTGGTTTTGAGGATCATGTCATCTGTGGTTTTGGCAGAGGTGGGACCAAGTCAACTTTGCTCGAGTCCCAAGTCAGTCTCAAGTCTTGAGTCCCAAGTCCCAAGTCTAAATGTTGATTACCAACTCAAGTCCAAGTCAAGTTCATGTCATTAATGTCAAGTCTCAAGTCTAAATGTAGAACAGCAAGTCAAGTCAGAACAAATCAAGAGTCCAGTATCAATTTAATATCTTAAAGAAAACTAAATATCGAGGACTTTTCAATGCAATATGGTTTTAATAGGATAAAAACTTGGTAAGAGCATCATGAGTTTGATTTCTATAATCAGTTTCAACTTCAATAAATTCAATCATTCCATACAAATTCAGAAAACAGAATTTAAATTCAGTCGTCTGCTGGAACAAATCTCATCACTTTCAATCTAAGTCATTTACACAAACACAAGATCTCAAGTCAAGACTTTAGAAACCTTTTCAAGTCATCAAAGTACAAGTCAGAGTCAAGTCCCAAGTCACCAGAACCCAAGTCAAGTCAAGTCTCAAGTCTTCTCTTCATGCATCAAGTCAAGTCTCGAGCTATTAAAATTTTGACTTGAGTCTGACTCGAGTCCAAGTCATGTGACTCGAGTCCCCACCTCTGGGTTTTGAAGTATTGACTGATGAACTTGAGGCAGCCATTTTGTTTTTCTATATGCAACCCTTCACTTCATTCAGCTGACTCTAAATGGCAGCGTTTTCATGTCCAGTGCCAAACACTGCTGCATGATGGGGAAATGAACGGACATGAGCAATACAATACTTTCATTTTTACCTTGCTTCACACCTGTGTGTGTGTGTGTGTGTGTGTGTGTGTGTGTCCATCGTGCGTCTGTACATCTGGATCTGAGTCAGTGTGTCTGTCCATGCGTGTGTGTCTCCACACCTGTGTGTGTGTGTTTTGTGTGTATGTCTGTCCATCTATGCATGTGTTTTTGCACTAGTATTTTTGTGTACATGTGGTCTATGTGTGTGTGTGTGTGTGTGTGTGTACACGTGTATTGAAAGGTTATCAATTAATCACAATCACAATATCTGGCAAAATAATTGGAATTATAATTTTAGCCATAATCGCACAGCCATAATATATATAAATAATAATAATAATACATCCGCTAATTAAAGCAACAAAACAAACTTATCAGTTAACAATCAGCTATGAGGGAAGATGATGATGATGATGATGATGATGATAAGATAACATTCATTCAACTGTGTGTTGACTGTTGCAAGTGCCATGCATTTATTACTGTTCATTTTTTAGACTATTTTTGGATAAAGATTCAGGTTAGAGCGATATAAGAGGCTGATAGAGATGATTTATTGAATTTATTGAATCTGGTTTTCAGTCCAGCTGACTGACTGTCCGCCTCTTTAGAAAAACAGCGTTAACAAACCAGGGAGGAATAAACACTCCGGAAAGGAAGAAGGAAGAGTCGAAGCCTGTGTTGAAGAACGACAGAACTGATGAAGAACGACAGAACTGTACGTACGAGAGTTCGGCGA
>NC_136009.1:27529427-27544427 GCF_048128805.1 Centroberyx gerrardi
TATTTGTGTGTACATGTGGTCTATGTGTGCGTGTGGTCTGTATGTGTGTGTGTGTGTGGTCTGTGTGTGTGTGTGTGTGTGTGTGTGTGTGTGTGTGTGTGTGGGGAGCAGGTGTTTTCCTCCAGCTGTGATGGATCACCTGTCCCCCTGCGGGCCCCGGGCCACAGGCGGAGGTGATACGGTGAAACCAGCAGGAGGTTCCTGCTCTCAGCCTCCACCTCTGCCACAGCCCGCATGTCACAGCGCTGCATCTGATCCTCCGTGCTGTAGCCCTGCAGTGACGCCATTACTGCTGTTAATATTAGCACGGTGTTGTGGCCCTCAAGAGCCAAATTCAGCCTGAGAAGTCAGATATTTCACTCCTCTATAGAGGCTTTGCATTTGCGTCACAAATCTCCAATCAACCACAGCTGACTCCATCGAGAACTGCAGAAATAATGACCAAATATACAACAACCAGCTAGAAACAGAGAGCAGACAAGACATAGCTTGTTGTGGTGTGGCTGTAGATCCATTCAGTAACGTTCTCAGTAAAAGTGAATAGTGTGATAAGGTGGATTTGGTTACTGTGACACAGTAAACTGTCTTGTCTTTAGCCCTAGTCTCTACTCCAAAAAACTCTGGAGTGAATTCACAAAAGGAGCGTTAAACCATCGCAAAAAACAGAGAAAAAAAAACGTGTGATTCACAAACCAACCGCAGTGAATGGAAAGCGGAAATACATTAGCTAGCTAATGTGTTAACAAGACAGTGATGGTTAGCTGACCAGATACTATGGTTAGCTAGCTAACAAGCTGACATTATCTAAACACTAAATCAATCAGATGGATCGGTGATGAAATGATCAGTTCAGTCAGAAACAGACAGAAATTAACCGTCTGTTCAATTCTGTTGAGACGGACAAGTTGTACGTTTATAAATGCCATCAACTCGTTTTGTGAATTATATTTTGCTCACAAGAACAGACATGATTTGTAGAAAGTTATTTTTCCAAGCGTTGTAAACGGTAATATAGTTTGACAGTGTATCGTATAGAAGTGTGAAGAGATTCACCTTGACCTTGAATGACCACAGTTATTATGAGCAGTGACTAAGAAAGGTTTGCACTCGTGTGTTTCCCATTCATACTGAAGGAGCTGTGCAGGCTGGAAGGTTCAAGGAAAAACGACTCCTGTGAGATCCACAAGAAAATGGAAAATGCATCGGGCTGGTGCATGACTTTCTAACATTTGACATATTGAAGACCTGAGTCTGACGAGATGAAAACAAGATGTTTCTCTTAGGAAAACACTTGTGGTGTTTCTGCTATACAGTGCATGGAGTCATGAGAAATGTGGTGGAGGGATAGAAAGGAAACATGTAAGAAAGGTTCAAGGTTTGAAGAAGTCGCTCGATACCAAACACCGTGTAAACAAATGCCAAACATGCCTAAAGAATGACATTAACCAAAGTTCTGCAAAAAAATGTAAAGCTATTCAGAACTATTTCAAACTGCTTTTCACAAAAATCCATATGAAAATTGTTCTTCCCGTCGGTGTGAATAAGAATGAGGGGGAGCAGAGTCTCATGCCCCCCGACACAAACTGTTTCAAAATGGAGGCACCTGTTGTGTTTAGTATGAGAAGCTATATCTCTCCTTGATAGCAAACACAAACAGAGGATTTGTATTCACTGGGGGAAAAAATGCATTTCTATCTCCAACAAAACATCGGTTCTCATCGAGGTTTGTTCAAAACAAAGCCAGAAGGGAAAGCGCTGTGTGGAATTTCATGAGCTACAGATAGACCTGCTTACCACAGGGTAGTGGCAGCCGATTGGACGACAGTTTTTAGGGATCAGTGCTTTCATTTATTTTTTTCAAACAGTTCTCACATCTGGGGAACTTTATTTTTCTTGTGTCTGGTCTGCCATGTTGTCTCTTCTTACCATTAGGCAAAGGTAGACGACTGCCTTAGGACCCAGCAGCCAGAGGGAGGACAAGAATAGAACTAATATTATTTTTCATCAGTTTAACTTCTAGCGCAGTATTGCCTCTAGACTTTTATTTTCTTGACGCTGCACCATTTTCTTAGCCTGATATTCAGACTGAATGGCCATTTTGTTCCCAATCCATTATTGAGCCTGAGATTTTCTTCTAGTTAGCTGTTTTCTGTGTGGGGGGGTTGATTTTCCCCCGAACCAATCACTAGTGACCGACGTATCTGAACCGATCACTAGTGACCGACGTATCTGAACCGATCACTAATGACCGACGTATCTGAACCGATCACTAATGACCGACGTATCTGAACCGATCACTAGTGACCGACGTATCTGAACCGATCACTAATGACCGACGTATCTGAACCGATCACTAGTGACCGACGTATCTGAACCAATCACTAGTGACCGACATATCTGAACCAATCACTAGTGACCAACGTATCTGAACCAATCACTAGTGACCGTCTTATCTGAACCGATCACTAGTGACCGACATATCTGAACCAATCACTAGTGACCGACGTATCTGAACCGATTGCTAGTGACCGACGTATCTGAACCGATCACTAGTGACTGACATATCTGAACCAATCACTAGTGACTGACGTATCTGAACCAATCACTAGTGACCGACGTAGCCGCTCTGACATCACTTCAGTCACATGATGCTGCAGCCAGTCAGCCTCTACATCCAGGGTTAGCAGACATTTACCAACTGACCAAGAATGTCGGTCGATTTTGACATAAATATTGTTTTTGCAAAGACAATCTGTTGGTTAAGGAGGTGATTTCAACAAATCTATTCTGCCGAAACACCAATGAAAAACCACTGCACTAAGTCCCGCCCACAAAGGCTCAGATTGGTTCGATTGTTTCTCCGAGAGAGAACGAGCTGACTCTGAATTGCTCGACAAAATGTGAAAAGTGGGCGGGACGAGATTTAGGAGTCTGGAACCAGGCGAGAATTTTTTTACAAAAGATGTAAAGAAAATGAAGACAAAGCCACCCAAGAAGTCCCATGATCCACTTGGAGAGTTCCTACCTTCAATGAAGTTCAATAACTTAATTGAAGTTTGAATAAAACAAAAAAAAAAAGCGTCGGCAAATACACAAAGTGTGAATGCCTCCAAGCCATTTTGCTAATGACAGCTTTTCTTTACACTGTGCTGGTAAATGACACAATAATAATTGCTGTGTGTAAGTAACAACACAGCAACAGTCACTGTATCGGAAATGACAAAGTTATTATCTCTCCTAGTGATAACACGTTCATTTGCATTGTGAGAATCACTCTGTATGCCAGGCTTCGGTCCAAGACACTGTGCATTTTTATGAAATCAAAGTTGCTCTAAATCTGTTCAAATATAGAGATCATTACATCATCAAAACTGCTGCTATTTTGTGAGCAAAACGTCATAAAATATCTAAGAACTAGAGAATATTCCATGATGAATTTTACTCTTGGCAGTCATGGGCATGGCAGCAAATAATGTATCAGCATACTTCATTTTTTAACTTATCAATACTCTCTTTGGACGTATCAGCAAGGGTGGAAGTAACTGATTACATTTACTCCTGTTACTGTAACTGAGCAGCTTCTTGTGTACTTTTTGATACTTTTGGAGTATTTTTTAAAGTCAGTAATTTTACTTTTACTCAAGTACATTTTCCCTGAAGTATTGTAATTAGCTGCATTTTAAAACCCATCCATCACAGAACAGATTGTGTCTCTCCATCAGCAGCAGAAACTGGATCAACGTAAACTGACAAACTGTGGATCCATTCACAGTGAGAAGAGGAATCTGACTTTACTTTGTTTCTGCACTTTATTTTGTCGTTTCTAATGTTTCCAGTGAAAAGAATCTAGTTTGAACTCTGACCTCTCTCCTTTTAGAATCACATGGAAAAGATCACAGCTAACAACGTTCTCTGTTCTAAAGAGGAACTCAGGAACTTTTACTCTGAGGACATTTTAAATCAGACACTTTTTACTTTTACTGAAGGAGATTTTTACAGCAGTACTTTTACTTCTATTGAAGTAAAATATCATCAAAGTAACAGTACTTCTACTGGAGTAGGACATTGTAGTACTCTTCCCACCACTGCTTATCAATTGCCCCAGCAGCTTGATACTCACTCTGTATCGGTGATGACGTAACCGAAGACGTCGTCGTCGGCCTTCTTCCCGCTGGTCTTGACGTCCAGCTGAAGCTCCGGGACGTGCATGGTCTTCTTGTGCGGCTCCTCGTACACCACCGCCGCCGGAGGGGGCGCCACCTCCTTGATCCAGCCCTCCACCTCCGACACCTCCTCCACCGACTGGGTGGCGTCCTTCTTCTGCACCGTCACCTCCGCCTGGCTGGTCCGGCTCCTGACGTTCTCCAGCCCCACCTGGCGGCTCCTGGGCTCCGCGGCCGCAGCGGCCTGGTTTCTCTGCATCGGGGAGTCGGTGAAGGCGGTTTTGTCCAGGTAGGCCAGGAGTTTGGTGAACAGACTGCCGCTCTCAGCCTGAAAAGGGAGCGGAGACAAGATTTTGAGCAAAGTGTCAGCAAACAAAACAGAGATGGAAAGATTAAAGGCAGACTGAGCAGGATTTTCCCCCTTGAAATAAATAGCATAAACTCATCCAAAAATGATCCTACTCAATCATTATTTATGGCCCATTGGTAGTCTGTGACAGTGTGTGTGTCTGCAGAGAGCCTGCTGCCTTCTGCCTGGATTTTCTTATTTCTGAATGTTCGGGACATTTCTGGGCGTCTGCCTGGATTTTCTTATTTCTGAATGTTCGGGACGTTTCTGGGCGTCGACCTTTTGGCAGCAGGTGAGTCCGCCTGCAGCCAAAACCACTGCTGAGTCCTTTTATATCTAAAACTTTGAAAGTTGTGTTTACAAGCCACGACCGGCAAAAATCCTACTCAGTATGCCTTTAACGCTAACCAGACTGATGTGCAGGTCTGGGAGGTTTATTCACCAGTTTACAGCTGCAGAATTCCTCAAAAAGTTAGGAAGTGGGACCACTGACTGCTGCAACTTCCAAATCACAAGAGGCAGCAATTTATTTTAATCAGAAGAAAAAACATTTCAGACGGCCACCTAAACAGTGAAAAATTTCAGATGTTGTGCAGAATTCCTGGCCTAAAAATAACAATTTGCAGCTAATAGTGTAATAATCCTGTTAACATAATACATTTCCCCATTACATTACTGGGTTTTATATAAAAAATAGTTGAGTATAATGCTAAAACTCTCTATTGACAAAGATCACCAACAACCTGTTCCAGACAGTAATTTCATGACAAATTATTCAAATTTCCAGTGCTCTACCACCAGGAAGTAATTAGTTGTGTAAACCTCTATAATGACATTTGAAGACATTAGACTACAGTCGTAACGAGGCATTATCCGATCCAGATCTGTTGTCTATCGACTGAACGTCCCGGTCGCAGCTTTCTTGTCGGTGACGTCGGCGTGTCGGCGATCCGCAGCTTCAAACACCAGGAAATAATTGCCTTGAATCAAAGAACAGCCGACCTGTCAGCGCTTATTCTGAATATAATGGAATGTCTTATTATTCCTCCGCCGCTCGCCGCTGCGGGGGTAATTGCTCGTCTTGTCAAGGTCCAAAATCCAGTGTAGCAATACAGTCATACGAGCCAGAAACTAAACTTGTTCTGTCTTAACGGTGCTGGAAAAGTCCTAACTTCTGCACGGTGTCACGGCGTCGGAGGGGCAGCAGGGCGGAGACAGCTTCGACTGGAGCCGGGCCATAACTCAATATTATCGTTTATCGTCTTTCGGTGGAATCGTATCGTGATGAAGTGGTGATTTTGGGATATCATGACACGCAATTCTGCTGTCTTCTGAGTCTTCTGATAACAAGCAAATTTTATTGAAACACAAAAATGACAAAATGAGTTAAAGGATGCGGCTGGTGTTTTAAATACATTTCTTATCGTTAACAAATTGTATGAAAATAACAAAATCAACAATGCGTTTGCTCTCCTCCCGTTACTTTCCCACTTCCCACGTTCCCTTTTTAGCCGTCAACCCGGAAGTCATTGGTTCCAATTGTAAGCTAAAAACCTTTAAATACAGCTCACAAAGACATAGTTTACATTTTAAAAATCGCTAACGCTTACCATGAAAAGTCAGACTGTTGTAGTTATTACCAAATCAAATTCAAATGGGAACAAATTCTTCATTACGCCGGGGACTATTTTCTGTGCTACGGAACTACTTTCCTGAGAACGCAAACGTGTTTACAGTCGGCTTATTAAGTTGTTTGAGGAAAAAGTCGTCCGGCCCGGTGCATCGTGATGATGAAATATGCTGCATGGCTCTTTGACGTGTTTTTAATAGTTTTTTTAATACAATGGAGTTCTATGGCTGCTGGGACATGGTTGCATTGGGCACCGGCTACATGGACGAGACTTGTTAGCAAAACAAATTCATTTCTGATTTTGTTATTTTCATAGGATTTGTTGATGGTAAGAAATGCATAAAAAACACCAGCCTTATCCTTTAAACTCATTCCTAAGGATTTTTTTCAATATCGATATATATCACAAAATGGCTCACGTATGTAAAACCACATGTTAAAATAATCAAATTCATGTTTATCCCATTGAACCGAATGGCAACAAAACTGAATTTTTCAAATAATATTGCTTGAGTAAATGACTGAGAGGGCATAAAATGCGGCTTCTCTGGTGCATCGATTTCAAATAATTTCAAATTAGAGAAATCCGCACTCTCAAAAGATATTTTGATTTATTTTACATGTTTCAAATAAAAAATATACAGTTTGCCAAGCTGTATATTTTTTATTTGAAACATGTAAAATAAATCAAGATATCTTTTTGAGAGAGAGAATTCCTGTACAAAAATTGATAAAGTATTCTTACTTTCAGCGAAAAAATAATTTGTTCAGCACAGTGGGGAAAATTGCAATACAGTCGCATGCTGCAAGTCAAAAACTTCTGTACAATAGTCCTGAAAATGTACTAAACTTCTTCTTTATAAAATGACTGCACAAAGACTTATTTTCTGTACAATAGTAAAAAAAAAAAAAGAGTATTTCTTTGTGCTAAAACTCAGTAGAACTTGACGTTTCTGTCAAAGTCCCAGAACAGCTGGTGAAGTCTGTTCAGCGGATGAAACGCTCGTCATCTCCGCCTTTATAGGTGATATCAAACACCTAAAAACCCTCTTGGAAACTGCAGGACCGGGGTGCAATTCCTCCCCTCACACAGAATATTACATCATTTTTCATAACACCAGTCTTAACTTCGACATTTTGTTGTTTTTTTTTTTTGCCTACCTTGTCTTTGGCATTAGGCTGCTCTGCATCCGTGTGGCGCTCTGTTGGGAAAGAGAGCGTCAGTGTGTGTTAACGCATTTGTGTGTTCATCAGAGACAGACAAAGAGACACAGACAGAATGAAAGAAGAAAAACAAAGAAACAAAGAAAGAGAAAGAAAGAAAAAGAGCGATGATAAGCAGACAGTACAGCAACAGTCTGCATGTTTCTTATAAGGTAAAAAAAAAACTGGGAACTAGAAGCAGTAAAAGCCTATTCTCTATTTCAAGGGCTCTTTTTTATATCTCCAACACATTCTGTTGTAATGTTTGACTGGCACATTTGTTTGTTTCATTGGTCATTTAGTTAGTCACTGAAAAAAACACATTACAGAATCAGCATTAAAAACATTTGTCTCCATGTTGTTAATCAAGCCGGGCCACAATTTTGCCATTTGGTTCATTATTCTCTAATTCTGTAGCCTATTCTTTAAGCTATTCAGTGGAAGCTTTTATTGAAAGCAGCGGACGGTGCCTGGAGTGCAAACATCTTCAGTAGGGGAGGTCAGAGCAGGAATTGAACCCCAAACCCTGGCAGAGTTAGTGCCTTGCTCTATGCATCGAATCCCATTTCCATTTTTCCTATTCCTATTTTTATGTTCCACTCTTGAGGCCAGATGTCTTATAAGCTCCTCCGGATTTGTTTTTTTTAAATCTCACATACACAATCTATATACACTCACCCGGCCACTTTATTAGGTAACTCATTAACACAAACAGCCTGCTCCTCCAAACAGCGAATCACGTGGCAGCAACTCAATATATACTGTAAAGCATGCAGACATGGTGAAGTGGTTTCGTTTTTTTGTTTGGTCTGACTGTTGGTTCAGCATCTCAGAAACAGAGCTGCTCTCCTGAGATTTTCACCACTACAGTTTGTAGAGTTTTTACACAGAACGGTTCGATAAACCAAAAACATCCAGTGAACGAAAACAGCTTGTTAATGAGAGAGGTCAGAGGTGAAAGGTGAGAGAATGGGCAGACTGGTTCAAACTGATAGAAAGGCCACAATTGCTCGAATAATGGCTCTTTATAACAGTGGAGTGCAGAAGAGCATCTCACAACACACAAGTTGTTGGCCCTTATAATATATAAATATGATAAATGGACCTACAGATGACCAGCCGCTAATACATAGGTGTACCTAATAAAGTGGCCGGTGAGTGTATGTATACTTGCTATAATTTGTGCTCAGTATCTTAAATGTGCAAACAAATAAAGCCAAAAGCAGAGAATTAAGAGTTATAAAACTACCTTGAAGCGCCGCCTGCACCATGGGAGCGCTCTCCTGTGTCTTCACTGTCGGAGCGTTCTCCACCTCCTTCTCCTCTTCCTCGTTTCTGACCTCCTCCTCCTTCCCCGCCTCCACATGCCCCCCCTCCTCCTCCTCCTCCTCCTCCTCCTCCTCCTCTCCCTCCAGGTCTCTGGGTCCGGGTCTGCCCCGGGTCAGGCCCGCTTTCTGGCCCCCCCGGTCCTGCTCGACTACCTGCAGAGCGTCGGCTATCAGGCGGGACAGCTGGTCCAGGTCCTGGGTCGTCATCTCGTCCATGTCCACATGCTGCCGGCCCACGTTCTTCAGCACGTTCTGGATGAACCTCTCTGCAGGAGAGACGGAGCGAGGTGGAGAGGAGGGAGGGAGTCAGACATCGGACCAGTGAACTGTTTGTCACTACACCTATTTCAATTGTCTTTTCATTTCAAGACAAATTTGTGTACATTTATTGCACTTGAAAGTGAGTCTGTCTCTGACAATGGATTGAAGGTGCTGCATGTAGCATATTGTGCTTCTCAAAATTTCAGGAATAATCTGCAACATTTTCATATAAATAGCCTAAATGTGTGTTTTGCTACGCTCTATCGCTGACTGATAGAACACAATAGTGATTGAAAGCTTTTACATTTTCTACATTTCCCTGGAAAAATCCTCTGGTGCACACAAAGTGATGCGTTTTACATTTCCAGTTTGTTTGGAATAAACAGAAGAAGAAGAACTGGGTAGTTAGCATGAGCAGTGATAGCCACCATGGCTGAACAGACAAAGAAAAGAGAAACTCAAACTGCAGCAACAGAAAATCCAAGGAAAGAGACCTCACAGTATTGATTGACAGGTGTAGAAACACTACAGCAATGAGCACTTAGCACCAAAGATGGAGACAAAATAAAATTTAAAAAAAACACAGATTTTGCAGATTACCACTGCCCAAAAGCCATATTTCCCATAAACCCTGTTGCTTCCTGACTGGATGTCCCTACCTGGCATTTTTATTGGAGAGCAATAAGAGGGATAAGAGTCAATAACAGCCAATATGCATTCTGGCCAGGTAAGATGATGTGAAGTTGAAAGTACGCAGCTAGAATTGTGGAACTAGAATAAAGTTGTGTATTATTTACAAAGTGAAAAGCGTTCCTGTTTTGTGCCATAAAGCAATCCAGCAGATTTCCCTCCAAATCTGACCCGGTGGCTCACAGTTTAAAATGCAGAGTAGAGACGATCTTCTCGGCGATCGTCTTGTTTGTTTACAGTAATTATACTAATGTCTCAAAATGAACATGGTCGTGATTTGCTGATGTTAAAATGCTACACATACATTGCACCTTTAAACACGTACCATCCACTGAACTGAGCGGATCCTTGACTGAAGACCCCTGACTTCCTCCCATCCTCAGAAGCCTGGACTTTGATGTCTCTTTTTTGAGTCCAGAATTTTCTATTCCATTACTGTAGAAGGGCCTCAGGCGGGAGGAGGGCGCCTCCTGCCGCTCGGGGTTTCCCCCCCCACCCTGCAGGGCCAGCTGCCCAGAGAGGAACCGCCTCAGGGCGGACAGGAGGAGCTCGGCCTCGGCCTGGGAGCCGAGGCGCTGGGCGGCTGCGGGTCTCTCCTTCTGCAGAGGCTGCAGGGAGGACAGAGGAGAGAAGCTGGGAGGAGACGACTTCTGACCCCCGCCCTGGGCCTTGGAGCGGTAGTAGTCTGCGGGGATGCCCGACTGGAAACGGTCACTCTGAAAGAATAAACACACAGATATTCACATAGAGTTCATTTCCAAAAACGCAACCCGACAGTAAACTATTCTGTTCAACCGACTCATTAATGTGCGTTCACACTGCAGCTGAAAATGTCTCAATTCTGATTTGTTCCCTCACATGTGACACAGATCTGATGTTTCCTAATCAGTGTGAATAGTAAAAAGCTGCATTGAGTTGCATTTTTTCCAATTCTGATCTGTGTGTGAATTGTGTCATTCACCTGACACAACTGTCATAATTTCAATACCCAGCTTAACATGGAGGACAGCGAGACACAGCAATGGAAAGAAAACCTAACATCTGACCTGATTGGTATTTGGGGAGACGCCTCAATTCAGTCAAAACTCACAGGCACATGACATGACCATGAAGAAAGAAAAGCCAGCACTCATAATGTCCTTTTGTCATATATTTGAATGGGCAGCTAGGACATTATGAGTGTTGGCTTTTCTTTCTTCACGTATTAATCTTTGGCCATGCACCTAAGGAGGATTTTCTTGATCGAGTTGTGCTCGCACTTGGCGGAGTTTGGACATGACATGACCATGACAGAAACTTGTTGAAACAAGGGGGTTAAAGCATAGCTACAAAAACGGATATGTGATTTTTTTTTTTCTTTTTTACGATTATTATGGGGGAATTTTCGCCTTTATTACACAGATCAAAGCAGAGAGAAACAGTAAAGACTGGTACGCTATGCCACACATGTTTTTTCAGCATTGCTGTCACTTCATATTGGCCTTGGATATGGGTTATATCCTAGAATAGACAACAAAATCAGATATGAGCAGCACTTCAGAATTGAGCTTGAAGGCCTGCAGTGTGA
Source organism: Centroberyx gerrardi (assembly GCF_048128805.1). NCBI lineage: Eukaryota > Metazoa > Chordata > Actinopteri > Beryciformes > Berycidae > Centroberyx > Centroberyx gerrardi. The sequence goes on from NC_136009.1 coordinate 27,540,619, forward strand.
ACATAGCCAGAATACTGCAGGACCAGACAACACTACTGCTCTTCACTACTGTTACCAGCTATGATGCTACACTTTCATCCACTCCTTTGAATATGTACTTGTAGTGTGTTTACATTTAATCTACTGTTGCATACACTTGTGCATGCACATCTGGTGCACATGTGAGTTTTTTTGTGTTGTTTTCTCTCTGTTTTTTTAAAGGAGGCAGGTGTTTGGGTGTGTGTGCACGGCAGGGTGGGGCTTTATGCAGACGCTGGGGTAAAAACAAATGCCCCACCTGCTCTTCCTCCACCCATAGCTGAAGCAGGGAGTGGTGGGGGGGGGGGGAGCTGAAGGTTATTATTTCCCTGCTATTGTTGTCATTTCACATTGATTGACATTCATTTCTAGTTCCTGTTTACTCTCCTGACTGTAAAACGGTTAGTAATTCTGAAACTCTTGGCAGGGAAAAGTGAATTTGCAACACCGTCCCGTCCCTCAGCAGCTAGTCATGAGGCACTCGAGCCCCAAATGTTGAGAGCTGGAGCTGCTCAGCAGTCCACAGCAGAAGCCTGTGGTTGTACTGGGCAGCACCCGGGGGCGATGCTGTACTGTATGAATGCAAAGCACGGCGCCGCCGCTGCTGCACCAGAGCACGCTGCTCAGCTGAAACGGCACACTCATCCTGCCTGAGCGGTTTGTGTTTACTCTGCTGTTTTACAGAGCGTCTTGTCTGAGTCCTGTTGTGTTTTCGCCCTGCACCCATCGCCTGTCAGTCCTGTACTGTGTAGCTGTCTTGTAACGCGTCAGCGCCGATTTACTGGGTCAAAAATCCTTGTGCAGCTGTTGTACCTGGCAAAATAAATAGATTTGGATTTTGAAGAATCATTACCTGAGGTTCAACATTCAACAAAAACACGGAGGATCTAGTCTGTAAAAGTGTTTTCTTGCTGTCAGCCAAGGACAAGCTTTCCATTATCCTTTAAAAAGTACCAGAGCATTTTTTTTAATTTTGTGACACCAATCATTTCATAAGAGTATTTGAACATGGAAATCACATTCTGTCTGGATGTGAAGACTTTCATCCAGCATTTGAAAATATAAAGTTTAACAAAATGACTGCTGACATGAAAATAAAGCCCATTTTCGAAAAAACAAGTTATTAGGCTTTTATGCAATCACATTAACAAAAACCATCAGCTGCAACAAAAGGCTGCCGGCTCCATTAACGCCCACCTAGCGGAACAGAAATAGTACAAGCCTAAGTAATGGTTAAATTATCATAACAATGCAAATATAAGCGGTTAAGATTTCACTTTAGTCTTCCTCACAGTAATCACACTTCTTTATGATTTGTATGGACGAGGCTCCCGCTGATATTTGCCACTGCCACTCACAGTAAGCCTCTCCTCAGCCTCTCGACACCACCCGAATGTCTTTATTCATCCGCTTGACGCAGTTTGAGGCAGTTATCAGTTTACACCACATGTGCCCTCCAGCCCCCTCCAGCCCCTCTCCTCCCCTTTCCCTTTCCACCAAACGCACGAACCCGGATAGAAAAGGCCAGGAGCCCGGAGCGACGCCTCCGGGCTCCGCGTCTCCTCGGTCCGTCCGTCTTCGGCACAATCCCCCAGCGGGAGGAAAAGGCCTCTCCCCATTCAGCCGCGCTCTCGCCCCCCCCCTCTCCCCCGAGTGACGGACATGACGGAGAGCCAATCACGTGGAGAGTTATTAATTAGGGGGGTGAACTCCTGAACTCTCAGCTGGTATTATTTCACTCGTAACGGTCACGCTGGGAGAAGCCATCAGTTACAGCGCGGGAAGCGGGGGCGATTCACAAACCAGGGAGCAGACTGACAACGAAAGATGACACCGGAGTCCCCGTTGTGCAGGTGTGTGTGTGTGTGTGTGTGTGCGTCTTTGTGTGTGTGTAAGTCTGTATATGAGTGTGTTTGTGTGTGTGTGTGTGTGTGAGGCAGGTGTTTGGGTGTGTGTGCACGGCAGGGTGGGGCTTTATGCAGACGCTGGGGTAAAAACAAATGCCCCACCTGCTCTTCCTCCATCCAAAGCTGAAGCAGGGAGCGGGAGGAGCTGAAGTTGATTATTTTGGCTGCTGTTGTTGTTATTTTACATTTATTGACATTAATTTCTCATTGTTTCATTTACTGTTTTTATTCACTGCTTTGGCTGGATTCACTATTTACCTCCCTAATATTTTTTCATCAAAAATTATTCATTATTTCATGTAACCCTGATGAAGGCATGTCGCCGAAATGCGTTGTTTTTTACTGCATCCATTAAAGTTTTTTGAAGAGCATCCATCGGCCTTCAAGAGTAGCTGAATTTTTTCCTTTTCCAGTTATTTCCAGTTCATGCTCCTTGGTTTAAAGACGAAGTTGCGACGGTTCTTCTTCTGGTACTTCCCTAACATTTTGCAATTTTGAAAATTTGTGCTATACAATATCACTTGGAATGTCAAATACCCAGACTAGCTGCGAAAATCTAAGTGAGGAAAGTGAATGAATAACGCTCTCGCTTCCCAAAGGGTTTGAATCCGGCCCAGGACCTTTGTCGCATGTCGTCCCCAATGTTTCCTGTCTCTCTCTCCACTTTCACCTCTCAAATAAAGGCAAAAACAACCATCTTCTTCTGTCGGCAGTGTTTCGTTGCAAAAAGAGAAAGAAAAAGAAAAGGCCAGTTTGGAGCTGCTGTTGGATGCGAGGAAGACGACACGTAGTCTATCTAGAACTGGAGGTAACTAATGTTTATTTAACGTTACCTTCAAGCTGCACAGATCTGTTTCCTGAGTCTCACTTCAGTGTGTTTGTACCTATAACTTACAGTCTGTGATCTGTACATGCAAACTGGTTTTCATTTATTTGCATCGGCGTCAAGGAACCCGTCGTTGGGTTGTCACACTACAAGACAAAAAAAATCCCCCAAAAATCTGACAAGCTAGACTTAACGTTGGGGAGTCGTACAACGTCGCCTACATCACATCTGCCGTCTTCCACTATGTCACACGGAGTAAAAACGAAAAACGAAAAAAGACAATTTCGTGTCGTCTGAGCCTGGCATAAGGAGGCACCCATGGGATCTCCCTCACCTTGCTGGCGGGGTTTAGGCCGGCAGGGGACGGCGTCTTGGGGAGGAGGCCCAGGCGCTGGAGGTACGCCTGGAGGTTTCTGCTGAGCTCCTCCTCCACCGGCTTCACCCTCTGGTCCGCCGGGTCCATCGCCTCAGCTGCCGGTCTGAAGGAGAGAGATGGATGGAGAGAGGAAGGAAAACAGGGAAAGTAAGTGAGTATTTATGTTTTCTTGAACCAATCATGTGCTCCACGCCGCCTCAGACTGAGCATTTTAGAGCCAAGCGTAGAGATAATTCCTCTTCAAGAAGTCATTGCAAGGCGTGAATACATACTTAATGAAAAAGGGAACTTCACTGAATATGTTCTGTATCTGTCCAAATAATCCTGTTGCCTGAAATGTTGGACCATGTAAAAAACGGGCTGTTCTTCAATAAAATTAAAGTCGATGTTCTGCACTTTATCCTCATTATGTCATTATGTCATTTCACATCCAAATTATTGATGTTCATGCCAAAAGTTCAGGAGGAGAATTTCTCATGTTTTATTAATCCACTTACCGCTCAGCAGTGCACACTTTTACACAAATCTCTACAAACCTTTTTTCGACCCGGGAGGAATGTTGGTCAAATTCAATCATCAAATTATCTCAATAATGAAATATTGTGCTCCCCATTTAGGAATATGACCAACTATAAACCTTTCTGCCTCAGTTCACTTGCCTTTCACATCTCACCACCTCCCT
>NC_136009.1:27546927-27559427 GCF_048128805.1 Centroberyx gerrardi
CAAGTCAGTCTCAAGTCTTGAGGCACAAGTCCCAAGTCAAGTCCAAACCACTTGGTGATGAATTTCAATTGACCGAAAAAAAAAGTGTGTGTATATATATATTGTTTTGGAATGAGCACAGTGTGTGTGTGTGTGTGTGTGTGTGTGTGTGTGTGTGTGTATGACTTAAGTCATTTTCAGGGACACACACCAGACTTAAGACCAGTTGATTGGGGACGGCTTGTGCAATTGGGGACAAAAGCCGTGTCCCCAATTGGTAAAAAGCTGATTTTTGGGTCAGTGGTTAAGGTTAGGGTTAGGGTTAGGTTTAGGCAAGTAGTGGTTATGGTTAGGGTTAGGGTAAGTCTCCAGGAAATGAATGTAAGTCTATGTAAATACCCCAAAAGTCACTTAAGTAAGACTGTGTGTGTGTGCGTGTGTGTGTGTGTGTGTGAATAATGTCTTGAAATCCATCACTAAATAGTTTGAAAACATGAATGATTCCATTCTGAACAATGTTAGTATTTGGTAGGCAAAGGTCTTCAAAAAGCTAGTAGCTATAATTCAGCTTTTACCAAAATAAATTTAAATTTCTTGTCTGTAACAACTATGAATTTGTGTCACTTTTATGAAATGTCTCATTTTGGAACAAAACTCTGCAGATGTCCCTGCACCGGTGTCACCAAGACATTCGCACTCAGTGAATAAATTGATTCTGATTCAAATTGATTCAGTATCAGTGGCACCTGATGAGGCTCATGGTCCCGTCTGTTTCTTTTGCCTTCCACATTAATGCATCACTTGTCGAAATGTGCCTGCACCTATCAGCAACTTCCAGTACGGTGGCAGCATTATGGAAATCCACCATCTTGCTTCTATGCTGCATCCATCCTGAAACATTACACCCTGCAGCCACCGCTGTTGTACGGCGGAATGAAATGAATAATAGGTAAAAACAGAAAACGGCTGGTTGCCACGCTGTTCCTTGTGTCCCCTGATGATGCAATTTGAATTTTTCCCAAATATTTCCTCTTGAGGATCGGGCAAAAGCGCAGAATTAGTGCAGCAAGCATGCAATATAAAGTGAAACTTGAATGACGGTTGTGTTTGGGCATTTATTGTACTTATTCATTGTTATTTATTGCACCCCTGATTCTGATTCTCTATCAGTGAGTGAGGAAAAACAATTTCTCTTCCCTGATGAAGAAGCTTGATGAGCAACTAGGGCATTCGTGTCTATTTTCATCTGGGAAACATTTACTACGCTAGTTGTCAAAACGTCCCTGCACCAATGTCACCAAGACATTTCTGTGCATTTATTGTGCTTGGCAGATGAAGTGTTTCTGACTCGGCTTCAGCGTCAGTGACTAAGGAAAAAATATTTCTCTTCTGCAATTCAGCGAGTGTACAAAAGGACGAGCTTGATGAGCTACTTGGGCATTCACGTCTGTTTCTTACGCTTAACATGCATCCAAACACAGCGTTTTTGGCAACCAAACAGAGGATGGGCGCCAGCACCAGATGGGGTAGCGGAACGAAATGTTACCGGAAATATGGCCGCGCCGCGCAAAGCACAACATGAACAGAGACATTTGGCAGATGAGCGATGACGTTCGTGAAAGTTACAAGCAATACAGTCTGCAACTCCAGATGTGGTGCTGCAATCTGGGTAATGTCACAAGATGTGGACCCAGGACAGAGGACACACACTTAAAAATGAGAACTTTGTCGGGTGAAAACCTCGTGTCTCCAAAATGACGACTTTTCAGGAGCGAAGACGAGCGGCCTCGTTTTTTTTTAGCTTGACCATCGGGAATTTTACAGTTTGTCCAAAAGGGTTTGAAAGGGTTTTATAAGCCCAAGGATGCACATCTTAACAAGTCATTTAGTCTCATCTTTACCCTTCAAATCTTATTTTTCTTATAACAAGAGAAAAATTCCGTCAATGAAGTGAGATAACTCCACGTTTTTCAGGAATTTTCTAGAAATGAGTGTCAAACTCTTGAAACGACATGAAAATTAGGACTCAATTATAGACTAAATGACTTGTTAAGATCGATTTTTTTTTGCAGTGTGACGGAAATGTAATCCTTCAAATGTAGTGAAAACATGAAAATCATCAAAAGGTTTTCACGCGACAACGACGATATGTTTTTTGCACAATCTTTTTGGGGACTTTAGAGCACAATCTGCCATATTACACACTGGTGTGATTAAGAATTTCTTCACACAGATCCATACACAGCACATGAACGCATCTCAGAGGGTTCAGTGCCTTGCTCAGCGACACCGTGACCCGGGACGGACGCGTTGGCGAGATCTACGTTCCTCCGCCGGGAATTCAATGATGTGACAATAGCACAAACTGGAACAGGCCATTTTCACCTTTTAAGGTTTTCGTCATGGTTGCAGGGTTAGGGTTGGGGTTAGGGTTAGAAAAAAACGTTCTCTAAAAAATTAAAACTTCACTTGCCATAGAAACTTTCGTCACGAGTTGGGAATTGAACCCTGGTCGTCTCTGCAGAGCGAGGCACTGACACAGCTAGGTTTAGGGGTTTAACTGGCACATCATTACAGATCATCCAACAATAACAATTTTTCTAACAACTAGATCTGAACATCTGCCTTAATCAGTAGTGAATCCGGTGCAGCCAGCGTTTCACTCTTCTAGTTGTGAATACTTGAGCGCCCCAACACCTTCTTCAGCCCCTCGCCAAATGAATTACGACCCCTACTGCCAGGAATCACACACACAAGCCTATCTTTAACAGCTGCGCGGCGTGTCGGGCCAGCTTTCGCCATCAAAGAGCCATAAAACGGAGCCTTTAATGGCGGCCATGATGGCTGAGAACACGGGCGTTAGCGGCGGGTGAACAGACGGCATCTGACACCGCAGGTTAATAAACGTTAGAGCCCCTGCCAGGATATTCAGAGTCACTTCAGGCTTTTTTTTTTTTTTTTTGCAGCAGGGGCGAAGCGGACCGCAGAAACGTGGGCAGGAGGCTGTCGGCCGGTCGAGGTGAAAGAAAGAAAGAGATCTGAGGATTTGTCCATGTTTGGAAAGATGGACGCCGTCTAAATGAGGCTTTGTGGTGCGATGGGAAAGAAGCTGGATGTGGATTAGTGTCTGGAGTCAATTTATTTTAACACACAACGTTAAATCTACACTACCAGTCAAAAGATTGGACACGCATTTTTCTTTATTTGTACTATTTTCCACATTTTAGAATAACAGTAAAGACATCAAAACTATGAAATAACACAAATGGAATTATGCAGTGACCAAAAAAGTGTTAAACAAATCAAAACTATCTTATATTTTAGATTCTTTAAAGCAGCCGCCCTTTGCCTTGATGGAAAGGCAAAAGGCTTTGTAAAGAAATTCACACATAGGATCAACTTCACTATTTATATTTGTCTAAGAAACTAATTTCAAGCATTTAAGCAGAAGCCTTTAGATCAAAATGGCTTTAAGAGAATGAAAAACAGAACATTCAGTCAGGTGGGTTCAAACTGTTGACTGGTGTGTGTTACAGTCACATTTTAGGCATTTAGCCGGCAGCACTTTTATCCAGAGAGACTTTCAATAAGAGCAACAGCAGAATAAGCTTTGATTCCTAGATGACCGACATTACAGGCAGCCATAAGGAGGTCAAGGGTCAAAGCTTCAGTGGCCTGACAACAGATGGAACAAAATTATTGATTTCTGTAAAAGCTCAGCCTCACCGCACATTTTTTTTTTCCAGGTAACAGTGGTTTTTCTTTTCCACCTTTCTCACATTTGAACAAACGTATTCTTGTGTTCCTGACAGAAACCGGCGGCTGTGTTCACTAAGAGGCGCACTAATTACTACACCGTGTGCAAAAACAGCAGCTTTCTCCAGCCTGATTTATCAAGACCACTTATGCAAATCAAGTCAGTCGCAATTTTCCAATTAGAATACCTGAAGCGCAACCGCAAGTCCCACACTGCTCCAAAAACAACAGACAGGTGAGAGAGCAGACTCCTCTCGGCCCGAGCTTCCAGGTCGTTTCATTCATTTCGTCAAACAGTGATAATGATATGTGACTTGGCAATCTATCATTTCTTTTAATCATCATCCTCTGACATTTGAAAGAGAGGAATTCTCAAAGGGAAAACACTCTTTCTCTTCTTTTGTTTCTTATTATTGTCTTCCTTATTTTCTCTCTCTCTCTCTGCCTTTTGTGGATTTCAACCAATAACACAGCAGCCATAAAATATCGTTATGCAATTATGTGTTTTGTTTTAGTTAATCGATGGGAGCGATCCATTTCAATAATCTCCTCCTCCATTTTTGCGCCCTACCATTGCCCTACTCCTCAAAATTATCATATTTATTGGGTCAAATGTTCTGCCAAGTGTCATTATTAGCGCCACCGCAAACGCTTATGTATTTCAGATCCAGCGTCTCTTGGCCATGTAACCCTGCTGAAGGCTTTCTGCTGAAACACGTTGGTTTTTCTGTACCAAGAGAAACATGTTTTAGAACATCGATTGGCCTCCAAGAGTTTGCTCTTCCCTTCGAGCTTTTTCTGGTTCATGAAACTCTTGAAAAGTTGTAAATTGTACTTCTTCCTGTGTATCTACAGCACTTAAAGGTCCCATATTCTCCACTTCCCAGAGTTTTATTTTGTGTCTTGAGGTCCATGCAAAGCTGTGTGTGTGGTGTCATGAACCAAAAACACTCTCAATCCATTTCTCCACGTTCATTTTCCAGCATCTCTCTGAGCCTTACCAAGAACAGGCTGTTTCTGTCGCCGTGTCTTTAAGGCTCATTAATATTAACGACCCCTCCGTTCCGATTGGCTAACCGTTTCGAGAGTGAAACGTGAGACGCCGCGGTCCGGCGGCTACAGGTAGGGAAAACTCTCCGGTAATAAACGATGACGACCGCTCGACCGCTTTGAAAAAAACACTTTGTTAGTCTATTATTTCTTACAGAAATGATAATGAGCGAACCTTTGTGACGCCACAAAGTTACGGAAGTCCAAACGGCTCGTTTAGAGGCTCGCTTTTCTAATATGGATTGTGTGGATTTAGTTGGCGACCGTGCATTTTGATACTTTCACCATGTTTAGATAGACCATCCAACTCCTTTATCATCACAGAGGAGAGGGGAGTCCTGCTTTACACCATATGGGACTTTGGTAATCCAAGAGTTACTCGTCTCCATCTTTGTCCCTCAGCCTCACTGTGGTGTTTCTGCTCTGCACTTCCCACAGATCACCTGTCAATCAAACAGTGTGGGCGGAGCTTGGATTTTCTGTTGATGCAGTTTGAGTTTCTCTTTTCTTTGTCTGTTCAGCCATGGTGGCTATCGCTGCTCATGCTAACTACCCAGTTCTTCTTCTTCTGTTTATTACAAACAAACCGGAAACGTAAAACGCATCACTTCCTGTGCGGCAGAGGATTTTTTCCCAGGAAAGAGCGACCAGACACCGGCTGCTTAGAAAAGACAGTGGTTGAGGAGCAAAACGGACATTTATTTATAAGAAAATATCACAGATTATTACTTTAAAGAGCGGTGCGATCCCTTGAAGGTGGGACAGTGTGCGCTGGAGGTCAAGTGGGTTTCGGGCGTAGTAGCGAACGCGCTGTGGGCTAATTACAGCTCTGACCTCGGTTAGATGGCTTTTCAAATGCCTCTACATCTGCAGGGCCTTTAGTCTGCAATGAGAGTAGGAGGAAGGTCCATTGTGTGTGTGTGTGTGTGTGTGTGTGTGTGTGTGTGTGTGTGTGTGTGTGGGCGGATAGAGGAGGGTCAACACAACAGCAGCAAGGCCTGCTGGAATAATGTAAAGCCATTAGAGAGAGAGAGGAGAAGAGAGAGAGGGCATGAGGAAGGAGAAAAAGAGAGACTAGATGAGAGATACAGAGATACAATGCATTGAGAGAAAGAGGGATAGAGAGAGAAAGAGAGAGAGAGAGCGAGCGTGAGTGAGAGACATTGGGCATAGAGGGAGAAATAGAGGGAGAACAAGAAGGGAAAAAGGAGAGAAACAGTGGGCGAGGCAGGGAGAAAGAGAGAGAGACACACGGTGAAGGCGAGAGAGGGAGGAGAGATAAAAAAAGAGAGAGGGAGGTAAGAAACCGAGTGCGAAAGAGAGGGTGAGAAAGAGAGGAAAAGAGAGAGAGAAAGATACTGGGAGAGAGATAAAAGAGACAGAGGGTGATAGACGGAGAGAAAGAGAGGAAAAGAGATAAAGAGTTTGTGAGAGAGAGAGAGAGAGAGAGAGAGAGAGAGAGAGAGAGAGAAAAGTAATTAAAAGTAAATGTAATTTCATAAGTTATTCACATATTGCTTGTGTTTTTTCTTATTTATTTAATTCTGCATAAACACATTCTTCTTCACTGGATATGTATATTTTAATCAAAATTGTATTGTTGTTGTTTCTGTTGCTCATGTAACTGTTTTATGTTTCTCCTTGCTTTGGCAACACTGACATTGTCATTCATGCCAATAAAGCATTTTTGAATTTGAATTTGAGAGAGAGAAAAGGGGCGGGGTGGATCGAGAGTGTGTGTGTGTGTGTGTGTGTGTGTGTGTGTGTGTGTGTGTGTGTTAAAGAAAGAAAGAAAGCAAGAAAGATTTAGAGAGAAGAATCACAAGAGAGAGAGAAGGGGGAGAAACGAGAAACGAGAGAGATGGAGGGCGAAAGAAGGTTGTGAGAAGGCGGTGTGTGTGTTTGTGTGTGTGTGTGTGTGTGTTTATGAGAGAGAGAGACTGAGAGAGAGAGAGAGAGAGAGCTCTGTTATCTTTTCAGCAGACTGGCGGGGTTTGAAATGCAGATGCTTCAGTGTCTTTAGAGTTTTGTCCTCCCTAATGGTTTCTGCAGACAGCCGGGGCCAAACAGCTCATTAGCATAATTCATTTCACTTCAGAGCGTCTGATAAATGCTTCCCGACTCGTCGCCTCGCTGTGAAATCGGAATATTCCTCCCGCTCTCCCGCCGAGCGCCGATCCGCCGAATTAAACCACAGGAGCGGCTTTTTCTGCGTGGGGGCGAGCCAAATCTGGCAAAAGATGGCGGAGAAAAGACGAGGGAGAATGAAAGTTTTTTGTATTTTTTTTTTTTTTTTTTTTTTTTTTACTCGTCACCAAACAGCCAGTGTGATGGTTTTTTTTTGTGAGGAAACAAGCGGTCAGGAACCGGAGCGCAGAGCTGAACCGAGGAGAGCGGCAGCAGCCTGGGGTTTGATGGGAAATGAAGTCCTGTCATTCAGAGCGGTGCTGCATGATGAAAGCGGAGGAAACGCCGGGCGCTGCAGAGCTGTTACACAAGTCTCTGTCGCCCTCTGCTGGCGGTGGACGGTCAGGGCAGCTTAGTACACCAGGGCAGTACTATACTATGAGGGTGTTCTGCTGTGGCCCTTATGTGAAATTCAATGACTTTTTACCATGACTTTTCATCTCTATGTCGGAGCATTTCCATCAATTCCCCCCAAAAAACTTTATTCCTTCCTGGCTCACTCATGTTTTTCAGTCTGGTTTCCACAAAATATCATGAAATAAGCTTGATAGGTCTGGAGACAAGGTAAAATCACTGGGCAGCTTATCATTTTTTGCAGTGCAGTTGGGCTCAAAACGACCTAATGCGATGAATATGTAAAAAAAAAAAAAAAAGTTGGAAAATACAATCTTTTATTTTCCTGTAATGTTTATCCCTGATATTCCCTGACTTTCCCTTATCTGGAGTAAACATCTCAAAATAAATACCATGATATTCCAGATTCATGATAATTCCCTGACCAGTGGGAATGCTATGGAAGTTTTTATTAGACTGTAATAACTGTAACTGTAATCTTTATCATCCAAATCCACAGTTTACATCATAGTCAGTGGTATCAAACTGATGTAAGCTATAAAGTTTCTGATATGAACTAGTAAAAGCTGCAGGACTTGGTTGCTTGAAGCTGTTGTTCATCAAAGGATTAGACAGGAGGATCAGACTCTCCCTCCTGTAGGACTGAATCATTTCTGGTAGGCATGGCATTATTTCTATTGCTTTACCGGCAAAAAAAAAATTACCAGTTCAAGCGAGCGTTCTGCAATGTTGAAGAATTTTTTTATTGAATTTTGCCATTTCCATTCAGCTTTTCCAATTAGAAAATTTGTAAAAACAAAAAAAATAAATAAATACTTGGATGGAAACCCTGCTAATGTCACCCATCCACTGTATATTCATTGTACTTGGTGAATAAAGGGATGTTTTCTGTAAAGCTTTGACTCATATTTGCCAAAAATACCAGTCAGACCCACTGTGACGCGTCGGGTCCCCGGAGACTGGTGGTGGTGGATTATGGGAAACAGGGAGCAAGTGTGTGTGTGTGTGTGTGTGACTCAGAGAGTGTGACGCTAGCAGAAGTGTGTGTGGGAAGGCGACTGGAGTAATATATATATGACTGTATGTGTGTGTGTGAATGTCAATTTATGTGTGTTTGTGCGTATTTCTGTGCGTATGTACGTGCGTAGATGCATGTATTTGTGTGTTTGTGTGTGTTTGTAGGGCAGTACCTGTGTTTGACAGATGTGTGGGTGATGAGGGCAGTGTGTGTGTGTGTGTGTGTGTGCGCCGTACCTCTGTTGGACAGCTTCTCCAGCAGCATCCTGAATCGTTGCACCACAGACGGGGAAACGTCGTAGGTGTACACCTCCTTCACCGGAACAGAGTGACACCTCCCAAACATACCATCTGTGAGACGACAGGAACACACACACACACACACACACACACACTTTTACTACAGCGTCCAACTGAATTTTACATTTTGCATTTCACATTTTTAGGAATTTCATCAATCTGTGATGTTCAACACACTCCAGGAGTTATTTTGTGATGAAATGTTGTAATTTACTTTTTCGGTGAACCCACTTTCCCTCAACCTCTACTTCTACTGCAGTTAGTGATTTCCTACATTTCCCAGAATGCCTTTCGACAATCCCCCAGAGAACGGGCCTGAACTTGTTGCATTCAGCTGTGGGTTATCGGTTAATGTACTAAGAGTGAGAGTTTTTCCAGTCAAGAAATGACATGATATCATGTGAAATAATGTAATATTATGTTATATATGTTATAAAATAAGATATATGAGTTCAGACAGAAAACTTAAACTGCAAAGTAATAAGAAGATCAGCAGAGATTTGAAGAACACCATCCAACATCCAAGACTAGGACCGAGCTGATGAGGAACGGGATGCTTTCCAACTTCAGTGTCTTATCCAACTTTCTTCTTAGGACTTCTTTTTTATTTTTATTTTTTATTTTTTATCACTGACCATAGATCGCACTACACAGAGTGTGACTTTTCAGAGAGTCATACTTCCTCCTCAAAAGCACACAGTGGGAAGTGTTAATGTGAGCTGTGTAAAAGGCCAGCGGGAGGTCGTCTTGTTTTGACAGAAATGAAGCCGTGGGTGTAGAAAGTGTCCGAGGAGATGAGTCAAAGAACAGAAATAAACGGAAATGTCTGCGCGTAATACTCACACACACACTGCTGAACTTACTGACTGTCAAAAATGAAAGTCCAAGCACCAGCAGTGTGCCATAACCCTCGCTTAAGTAACACGTTTTCACTATTTTCACTCTTTTATCTGCACTGCACCAAAACCCCCTGCTGGTCTCGCTGTCACAGATTTACATATGACCACATTTATTTCTTTAAAGAGACTGAAGCCTCACATTATTGAGAGGCTTCATTTTTCTGACATGGTGGTACATGTGTGTGTGTGTGTGTGTGTGTGTGTGTGGGTATGACTTAAGTCACTTTCAGGGACACACACCAGACTTAAGACCAGTTGATTGGGGACGGCTTGTGCAGTTAGGGACAAAAGCCGTGTCCTCAATTGGTAAAAAGCTGATTTTTGGGTCAGTGGTTAAGGTTAGGGTTAGGGTAAGTCTCCAGGAAATGAATGTAAGTCTATGTAAATACCCCAAAAGTGAGTTAAGTAAGACTGTGTGTGTGTGTGTGTGTGTGTGTGTGTGTGTGTGTGTGTGTGTTGTTGCCAATATAGAAGTCCACTTCTTACTGCATGCTGAACAAGTCTCTCTCTCTTTTCAGCTGGCCGGTGTTATAAGGAATATCCTGGTAACAAGTTGGTTGAGAGACAACAGAGGGCTAACAGGCCCTCTGGCGGCCATATTGGAGGTCCACAGCTTTTGGGCAACAATGGTTGTTAACAGTTGATTACATTTCTAGACATAGCTACAACTTGGCCATCTCAACAGAATTGAAATTAAGTGGTTAATAAATTGTTAATTTCTGTGCTGTTTTTGACTGGGAACTGATCATGTCAGCTAGCTAATCATAGTATCTGGTCAGCTAACCAGCTGTCTTGTTGTTGAACACTTCTGATTAGCACACAAGCTAACGTATCTAGTAGCAGCTAGCGATAGCATGTTAACATTAACATAAGTGTCTTTGCTGGCTAGTTAGCTAGCTAACAGTTTGTTCAGGTTAACTGGTGTTTTGGAGTAGAGACTAAAGACAAGACAGTTTACTGTGTCACAGTAACCTACATTTGGAAACAAATCCACCATATCAGACGATTCACTTATTCAGATATCTCTCGTTTTCTAGCTTAATTGTTATATTTCTATAATTCTCCACCGGACCTCCATGATGGCACCAGACCTGGTTGATTTGTGGGAGATTTGTGAAACAACAAATGTTTTATTTCTAGTTTTATTGTCACGCTTTTGCTGTTTTATGTCTCTATGACCCTTCATTTTAATTATCTCAGATGTTTTGTGTTTTACCTTTGACCGTTGTTATTCTTCTCTTCTTCTTCTGTTGTTATATTCCTTCTAAAGCACTTTGTAACCTTGGTTTATATCGAGGTTTAGGATACCTACTTAGGCTACAACTGCGAGCCTCTCATTTGGTTCTATAACATTCAAGTAAAAAAATGTCTGCAGTATTAATGTAGGAAAGATTCAGGATAAATGCAAGAAGGGGGACTTTTACAATGGCTACCGCTGCAGAAGGCATTTGTTATAAAACACCTCACTTTTTTGACAGGATGGTATCAGTTTTAGCGATAAGCGCTAGCTCCCTGGCTTTGGTGTTAGCTCCCGCATCAATACTGAGGCTTTTATCTGCGAAGGCTCATCTACAGTCGAATTTATCTCTCCATTCAGCCTCAGCAGCCTCTGCCATGTCAAACCCCCTGCCTCACTCTTAGATGATGCTGCACTTTGAGAAGAAGACACACAGAGACTCATATCAATGCTGTTGTGGAAAAAAACAAAACATGTAGGGCCTAATTCATACTTTTGGGTTGCTTTATCTTTCTGAAACGGAGAGTTTACATGGTCATATATATGTTAAAGATGACCAACAGAGTTTTTGGTCACTGCTAAGCAACGTGGGTCCCCATAAAACAACAAAAACACTTACTCATATGGTTTTCCACTTGGCTTGGGGCTAACAACCCCATCCTGTAAAATGTCCTTGTTACAGTACAATGACCAAACTAAAAGCCAAAGTAACATGGCTTTCAAGCACGCACATGAGGACGTACGAACACGCCACGAGCACGGAGGAGACGCAGTGCACAATAGGTCTTAGGTCTCACTTGTAAAAGAGGTTTCAATGTCAATGTGACTTCCTAGTTAAATAAAGGTTATACAATACTGCAGAGGGAGAGTTCCAGGTTGTTTTGTCACTCAGTAACCATGTCAGCAGAAGAAAGAGACACGGCTGAGTCTGAGAGAGCAAAGAAATGAAAACCTGATCGTAATGTTGAGTGGAGAAAAGTCCTGGATAAAAGGAGACACTATATAAATACTGGAGAAGCTTCTGATTGATGGAGAAAGCATTTCGATGCAGACGTAGCATTCTTCATACTCGAATGGTAAGTTAGCTTGCTAGCTAGTCTAGCTGTGTTAGTTGTATTACAATCCAATATTGAGCTGGGAATTCTAGCAAACGATGTGCCGATGGGTGAAGTAGCTGGTATGATTACCTGAAACACCTGCAATTTAGGCTGTCAATCAAATGAAGGGGGCGGAACTTCCTCTCCGAGCCGCTGCACTGAGAACCGAGACTAAGACTTTCCTAACGTTTTAGAAAATACATTTATTCAACATCGTCATTTGGGGTCTAACAACACACTCTATGTCTCTACGAGTGAAATTATGACTGTAAACAAATCCATCTTTTTTACATGGAAAACTCTGTTGTCCATCTTTAAGTGAGTTTCATGACCCTTGGGCCTTGAAATCTGTTAACAGCCCATTACATGATTTCAGAAATACACAGTTTTCACTGAAAGAATAAGTATTACTTTCTTCATTTCTGATGTGTTTTTTTTCCGACTGCAGCGATATTTCACCCACTGCCTCGACAGGAATAGAAACTCTTATTCACCAGATGAACACACTGAAGAAGGTGAGGCGATCAGGGAGTTACACAACAGATGCAAATATGAGTTTATATTTTCAGCATCAAATATCCATCCGGCATACTTTCAATTTTCCGGTTACACATTTTTTTTTTT
>NC_136009.1:27564427-27604427 GCF_048128805.1 Centroberyx gerrardi
GGATAAATGAAAAAAATGGACAAACTAAGTATTGTTCATTCATTCATTCATTCGTTCATTCATTCAGTGTGGCTCCAAACTACCTCCTTTAGAATGTGATGGCGACAGTTACAAGAATTCCCCATTAGGTCCTTCAAATCATACATTTTTCATCAATAATGTAACCCTCACCAGCCAATTAGCCTCCTCAGGCAGGCACAGAGCAAATACGCCATTGATCGCGGAGGCTCTGTGAGCGCGAAAGATCATTAAACAAGCACACTGAGGCTTCCACAGCCACTGAAGTGTTCAGTGGTGTTCGGTGCTCTGAACGCAGGGCTTTCAGTCCTGACCACAGTGTCCCATTAGCGGTCTGCTTCTTAATAAGGAGAGCATCCAGTTCCACAGATCTCTGCTTTAGTCTGCTTAGACTGCACTTCATATCATCTCTCTGAGAAATTATTCAGTGGAGAGAGTGACTGAAAAACTCAGACTCATATGTTGCTGCTAAAGCTTTATCCTGCACAAAGAACTCACCCTAACTGTAACCACTAACCCTGTTTGATCTACAGACGTCTCTTTTCTTCTTTTTTGGGGCATTTTAGCCATTATTTGAGAGATCAAAGTAGAGATAGACATGAAAGATTGGGAGGAGAAGGGGATGACATGCAACAAAGGTCTTGGGCCGAATTTGAACCCAAGATGTCGCATTACACTTCATTGTACACTTCATGGCCTTGTTCCAGTGTAAACTTTCTATCAACCTATGGAAACTATGGGCTGCAGGATGGCGTTAACTAGGCGTAATTGCGACAAAAAGTAGCTTTTACCAGATCTGGAATTGGGATGCAGAAATTGCCGTCGTTGTTTACATTCCCCCTGGAAACAACAACCATGATGGAACATTGTTTGGCTAATATCATAAACTAGCAACCACCAACGCATAGTATACAATCATCTGGAGACGAGATTTGCAAACACCAGTGCAGTAATCCTAAAGTAACACTAGTGCAGGAATCTTCCCAGAGATCACCTGTCAATCAAACAGTGTGGGCGGAGCTTGGATTTTCTGTTGATGCAGTTTGAGTTTCTCTTTTCTTTGTCTGTTCAGCCATGGTGGCTATCACTGCTCATGCTAACTACCCAGTTCTTCTTCTTCTTCTGTTTATTCCAAACAAACCGGAAACGTAAAACGCATCACTTCCTGTGCGGCAGAGGATTTTTCCCAGGAAAGAGCGACCAGACACCGGCTGTTTAGAACAGACAGTGGAAAAGCTTTCATCAACTGGACATAGGTTGAATCACTGTTGTGTTATATCAAATCAGTGATAGAGAGTAGTAGCAGTAGTATAAAACGGTCATTTAATTATCTGAAAATGTCACAGATTGCCACTTTAAATCATTTAAATCAACACTACACCGCATCATGTGTAGACTTTGTGAAGAACATGCTATTTCCAGCTCAGATGCCCTTGCTGGGGGGAGTTGTGACATGTCGGCCCTTGCAAGGCATGTTGTGATCAAGACGACACGCAACAGGGCCCAGATGGGTAATGGGCCAATTTAGCCCTGCTCCTCTCGCGCCTGTTGCCATGGCGATTTCCATCGAGTGTTTTTGTCCCTTGCAGCTAATCAGGGAGAAGCAGAGAGGGGGGGGGGGGGGCTGGAACAGAGCATCCTCCTTTGTTGCTGTGTATATTTTGTCAGGGACCAGCAAGTGAATCCGCCATCTTGGTTTCAAATGAACACCTGGGCTGCGTTCAGGAGAGATGAGGCTGGATGTTTGTGAATACGCAACAGAGCATTATTAGGGAAGCGTGTTAACAAATGACATAAAGATATCATGTTTCATAAAGTTGTACCTGCTGGACAAAGGTTTAGTCAGCTGGAAGGATTCATTATCTTGTATTGGTGATGGTTTGTGAACGTCTAAACTACTTTCAACATTTCATTGAGTATATCTAATAAAAACTAGTAGAATATCCTTAACTTCCAATAGAATATGCTTCACCATGTCTTGTCTCAGCAGGAATGCACAGTGTGAATCGCCCCTAAAACCACATTATAATAGGATTTCATCTATACACATGAACAATACTAATCCATAGGAACACCTTCCTAATATTGAGCTGCACCCCATTTTGCCCAGTCCATATCTCTATTGCCTCAAGACTTCGGGTAAAAATCCCTCTTTCATCTCCGTTTATCTGCATCTCCCCTTCCTGACCGCAGTGGATTTAACAGGTAAAATCAATAAGGTTTCATATGGATTTCACATGGATTCCCCGGGTCACTCGATTCCATATAAGAAGCAGGGGTTCTTCATGTTTTATACACTTTATATAGCACAGCCATAATAATAACACTAATCTACAGCACGCAGCAGGCTATCGAGGATTCAGCTTTCTCAGTGCAAGGTGAACTCAGAGTCTTGCTCTTCGCTGGAAGAGAACGTTTACGTGCTGAGTAAGCTTCTTCAGGATGAGCTTAATTACAGCTCAGTAAAGCCAAGGGAGCCGATCAACACCTAGGTGTAAACAGTGGATCAGGCATAGAGAGAGAGATGAAGGATTTAGATGCATTTAGATTTTCCAACTGGACTGTTTATTGTATGTTTAGAAAGAAATCCTGTAATATTAAACTAAAAATACACAACATTTTAATATAAATAAATGTCCATTTTGCGTTTTGCGTTTCCGGTTTGTTTGGAATAAACAGAAGAAGAAGAACTGGGTAGTTAGCATGAGCAGTGATAGCCACCATGGCTGAACAGACAAAGAAAAGAGAAACTCAAACTGCATCAACAGAAAATCCAAGCTCCGCCCACACTGTTTGATTGACAGGTGATCTCTGGGAAGTGCAGTGCAGAAACTAAATATATCAACACTGGTGCCGTGAGATATCAACAACTTACAGAGGTTTTTATAGTACATACTGTATGTTTTACTCTGCCATGTAGAGGTGTGACCAAGTCAACGTTGCTCGATTCCCAAGTCAGTCTCAAGTCTTGAGGCACAAGTCTCAAGTCAAGTCTCAAGTCTAAATGTAGAACAGCAAGTCAAGTCAGAACAAATCAAGAGTCCAGTATCAATTTAATATCTTAAAGAAAACTAAATATCTAGGACTTTTCAATGCAATATGGTTTTAATAGGATAAAAACTTGGTAAGAGCATCATGAGTTTGATTTCTATAATCAGTTTCACCTTCAATAAATTCAATCATTCCATACAAATTCAGAAAACAGAATTTAAATTCAGTCGTCTGCTGGAACAAATCTCATCACTTTCAATCTAAGTCATTTACACAAACACAAGATCTCAAGTCAAGACTTTAGAAACCTTTTCAAGTCATCAAAGTACAAGTCAGAGTCAAGTCCCAAGTCACCAGAACCCAAGTCAAGTCAAGTCTCAAGTCTTCTCTTCATGCATCAAGTCGAGTCTCAAGCAATTAAAATTGTGACACCTCTGCTGCCATGTGTGTCAGTGTGTGCTGTGTTGCAGTGTCAGTTGTCAGTTGATAAGTCTGCATCAGTGCCTGCAAGACAAACTCCGTTACATACTGTATATTGTTCTCGATTCTGAATCTGCAACACTGAAGAAGCGATCATGTGAAGTGTGAGGGGAATCAATGAACTGAAGATTACAGGATTAGCTGTAGCATGGCTAGCAAGGTTTGATTTATTCATATTTCTTTAGTCTTTATTTAACCAGGTACGTCAATGAAGACAAGAGGCAAAGGGACTCTTGATAGAGAATTAGGAGAAAAGGGGGATAAAAAGCGGGGAGAAAAGACAAGAAGGCTAGCAGTTTGCAGAAGGCATCAGAAAACATAATAAAAACAGTAATGTTAAAAGAGACAGTAAAGTAGGACAGTCATACGGAGGCAGCAAACAGCATAAGAAATAACCATTAACAACAAGGACACCACTTTCCTGTGCATTAAAGATGTTTATGATATTCCCTCTATAACAGTTTGGCTTTAAGATGGAAAATATGCTTTTTAGACCATTCCTACCTATTTTAATCCATGGTGCATGTCTTTTTCCAATCCAGTGTTTACAAGTAATATAAATATAACCCTCAAAATACATGTAAAACTCATATTTAACTGTCATCATACTGTCTCTGTAAATTTCAGAGTTTTAGAAAGTCGCTATGAACACAAAACCTGAAGTTGGGCAACAGTGTTTCAACAGAGGGAGCCATGCTGCAATTACAGTGGTGAACATACAGTATTATAATAAAAATGTTATTGATATAGCACTTTTCTAAAAATAGTTTACAAAGTGCAGACCAGCATAACATCAAACAAGACGAGATAAAACAACAGTAAACAGAAGCAATGACTGAGAGAACAGCAAAAAGAAACAAAATAAAATCAAGTAAAGCACGTTTATAGAGAAATATCTGTATTAGATGCAGATATAATATAGGCCAATATGACACCAATTCTATCTGAAGTATAATACATTTGCTAAACATAGAATGCAAAACTTAGATACGCAAAACACTGTAATTCCTTTCCAGCCCCTTTCCTATTACCAAACTAAACAACAGACATGACTGAAGAGACAAGGAAAATCCCTAACACTGTTTCCAAAGCTCCCAGTCCATAAAACCCCCAGCAAGCACAAAGACAAAGCCAGATTACAACAAATCCACCAGACTCCAAAAGACTCCCGATCCCCGCAAAAGCGCAAAGCAAGATTGATCGGGGTTTCTCCACATCACCGCTCGCCTCCCATCTGAAAATATTAGCAAAGCTCCGATAACCTTGGTGCTTCCCTGGTGCAGAAAAAAACTCGCTGCGCAAATATGATCCATCACATCCCGGAATAAATCAAGTCATCGGGGGTAAAACTTTGATTAATCTGCTTCCAGGATGAGTGATCCTGAGAAAACACACAGCAGGAGGGGGCGGTGTGCACGAGTTCAACATGTTTTCTACAAGACACTGAGTTTGTGCACTAATGAAGCAAAATGTCAGTCTTATTCTCTTCCATTCAACATAATGGAACAGAAATCAATATGAAACCAAAACCCTTAATTTTTATCCCTGAAATGTCCTTAATTTCTCATTGCATAAACATTAATTATCCATTAAAAATAACACAGCTTTAAAAAAGTAAGGTTAGTATCATGGGTTTATAAGGGATTTATTCATGTGTTGGTTCGTGGAGACACTAGAAATTAAGGGATTTTTTTAATGCCTTTTGTGCAGGTTTACAGGTTATTAATGAGTCATTAATGGAAAAGTTCCTGTCTCCCTGAATTTTACATTGAATTAGAAAGTAAGTGAGTCAAACATTAAGGGGTGTTTAAGGTGTTTTCCTCCATTAATAACTCCCTTAACTAATTTTAAGGGGGTTTTGCATGAATTAAGGGGTGAATTCATGTAAATAAGGTTATTTTAAAGGATTACTGGTTCGTAGAGAATTGAAGAGTTTCCCTCACTTGGAAAAAAGGGCCACCTGCTCTTCATGTGTTGTTCTTATTTTGTTGTTTGCTTTTTCTTTCCTTCTTTTCGTCTCATTTCACTTAACATATTTAATTCTTCTTCTTTTAACCAATTTTCTCTTTGTAATGTTTCCTATTTTCACCAGCTCATTATGTATTTCTTGTATTTCTAAAGTGATTTGGATACTAAATGTGATATTTTTAAGGAAAGACTCATCTGTATTTTGAAACTACTGAGAGATATACACATGGTGCTTTGGGGCAGCATGGCTGATTAGTCGTTATCCAGACTGTCCAGTAACTAAAAGCTCACAGGTTTGATCACAAGTGTCCTGTTGAAGAGTCTTTGAGCAAAACAGTGAATCCCTGCTCACACACTGTAAGCTGCAAGAATGTTAACTAAATGCTTCAATATAACCTATATTGCATCCTGTGACATTATCATAAAGCAAACAGCCGATATATTTCGAAAGTTACATCACTTGACCCTCCAACAATACATGCATTTATCACTGACATACGTTTCAGATATCTTATCAAATGCCGTAATGCCGCACCTCAAATTAAATCTGGGTTAAGCAAATAGGGCAAGATCTGAGCACAGCCTCTATTTCCTGCCCTGACCCAACTGCCTGCACTCAGAAGCAACACCCTTGTCTTGAAATGTAATGTCATACCGGAGATGAAGTCAGTACAGTAAGACAGTACGATACCATTTAGCGCCCCGAGGG
The DNA here is from genome assembly GCF_048128805.1 of Centroberyx gerrardi. NCBI lineage: Eukaryota > Metazoa > Chordata > Actinopteri > Beryciformes > Berycidae > Centroberyx > Centroberyx gerrardi. The sequence continues at coordinate 27,570,594 of NC_136009.1, forward strand.
AAGCTGAGTTTGCGCGGCCAGCACAGGAAACAGTGGCGTGCATCATAACAGTGGACAACATGCAACAGTTAAATTAGAAGTGGACAGTCTAAAAATGACGACTCTGAAGTGGGTTGTATACTGTAGAACAACCTACATTAAGTCTGGTTTAAACTGAATATTTGTGCAATAGACTGTCATACAGCTTACACATACAACAGAGAACAGTAACTACAGTATGAACAGTGACTGTTGTTATTCCAGTTGTGCTGACTTCACATAAACACCTCAACCAGCAGCCACGAATGTATTGCAACTTCAAAGTGATTGTGATTTTCTCATGCATGAGCATTTGCACCCATGTTCTTCTCTCTGACTCATGCACTGCATACAACAGAGAATACCTGGCTTACTATTGCTCTGCACTGTTCTTTGGAAACATTAGTGCAAGAAAATATCTGGCAAACAGTTGATTGAGAGAGAAGTTTGACAAAATGTCTATAGAGGGCTTTCAGGTGACGAAACACACCCTCTGGCGGCCATATTGGAGGTCCTCTGCTCTTCAGTAACAGTGGATGTGAACAGTTGATTGTGTTGTAAACTTACAATTTGGCCATCTCAACCAAATTTAATAGACATGGTTAATTTCTGTGCTGTTTTTTACTGGGAACTGAAATATTTCACCGTATGACTGATTTAGTGTTTAGAATGTCAGCTTAGCTAGCTAACCATAGCATCTGGTCAGCTATCCGTCACTGTCTTGTTGTTAACACATCTGATTAGCACACGTAGAAGTTAGCGTTAGCAGTGGCTAGTAGTTACATGTTTAGACAAACATCAGTTGCTTTGCAAAATTAGCCAGTTAGCTAGCTAAAAATGGCAAAAAAATAACAGTTTGTTTGGGTTACCTGAGCTGACGCTTTGGTGAAGAGACTAGGACCAAAGGGACAACGGCTAAAGTTTCCCGAGTCATACTAACCTAAATTTGGAAACAAATCGACCTTATGAGACTAACTTTTACTTAGAACAATGCTGAATTGATCTATACACACTACAGATCTTTTTCAGGTGTCTCTCATTGTCTTTCATTTGGTAGTTTGTTTTGTCGTGCACACAGCATACTGTCCACTGGACCTCCATGATGATGCCAGACATTGATGCTTGGTTTGAGAAAACCTCTATACATTTCTGCATTTACAAAAAGAACAGGCTGCAACCGAAGCTGCAGTAGTACTATGGGGGAAAGATGCAAGATGGGTGAGCGGCTGCCTCCTGCGATCACCACCACTGTTAATCCAAACCAACAGTCCTGCTACTTTCTATTCGAGTTCAGCAGATAATCCATTCACAGCTTGCATCTAAACATAGACAGTGCAAATCCAGCCTTGCCTTTCCTGGCCTTGCAGTTTGAGCTACTTAACCTACTTAATACGAGAGAGGGGCACTAAAGTTGCCAGGCAACCCAAAAATGTAACATCTGAGGCTGAGGAGTGACCAGTAGGGGGCGCACTGACTGGAGCCAGGAGGTGAGGCAGTAAGAATAATTGACAGGCAGCCGACCTTATCTCTACGGCCAGACTCAGCTGCATGCTGGGGCTGGGTAAAGCAGAGGGGCCTGCACTGCAAAAAATGTCCATCTTATATCAAGTCACGTCATTTGATCTTGTATTGAATCTTTAAATCAGCTTGAACAAGCAGAATTATCTATATAGTGGATATAGTGGAGAGATCTCTACATATTAAAGTCACTTGAAATTCTGGTGAAACAGGTGAAGCTGCAGTGAAAACAAGTAAAACTCTCACCTCATTGTTTTTCTTTTTTTCCTCACTCGCTTAAATAAAAGAATGAGATTTTAAAATACTCAATACAAGACGGGTTGACTTGCTGCGACGGACACTTTCTGCAGTGTGATACACCCAGTCCACGCAGCCGTTCGATCCTCCTGCTCTAAATGCGGCACCGTCTCCGTCTGCCGAGATCACAGTCACAATGAAAATGTCAAGTCACTGACCGAGCAGCGTTTCGCCACACAGCTGGCCTGCCCTTTCTTCTTGTGTACCTAGACATGTCTGGCTGATAGGCTTGAAAATAGCAAAAAGCCCGGGGGGGGGGGGGGGGGGGGGGCGGCGGCTGGTCGCTTATCGCTTACCGCTGAATCCTGGGGACTCGTGTTAATCCTGTTTGATGAAATGTGACTTTATGTGCTTTTGTGCTGGAGATGTGTGTGTCTGTGTGTGATGATCAGTATAATAATTACCATATACTGTATATTTAAGTAGGTTTATGTTGTTTAAAGCCCTGATTTGGGATACTTTTGAGTGGTACGGGTATATACGCATTGATTGAAAAGGGTAGAACGACGACAAATATACAGTCAGATCACTCCTGTAACACTAAATTCATTTTGCTATATTTTTTACAAACATATACAAAAGCTTTACAGCTTCAAAAATACATTTAAACCTCATGTTTAGCAATCATCTACTCTTTGTCCTTGTATTTAGAGCTTGGGCAATCATTTTGAAACTGAAAAGATGGCTTTAATCCACTAGAATAAACATAAACAAAGCCACTATGTGACTTTTTTTTTTTTTTTTTTTATTGGTGGTGCTATACGCGGTTTACTTCTCCAAAACCACTTATAGTACGAGGTGAGTTATATACGTCTTTGTAACCAATTCTGTCACCTCTCTCAGTGTAGTCATCATGCAGCAGAAGCTGTCAAGTGTAAAAACACTGTCAAAGCTCTTAAATGGCTTCTAATACGAAGGTGGGAGAACAGCTTGTTTCCTCGGGGTATTGAGATATTTGTTGGCTGTCACTCTTTCGCTTTTTTTGTTGGAGAAAGTAGAAAGACTGGGCGCCCCGAGGCTAAGCAATCCCAACCTCCCCTGCTTTTTCTGCCAAGAAACCGCAGCCAGTTCGGGGCCTTTAGCGATCAGAGCCGCCGTGTGGCCTGATGGAGCCGGAGCTGCCAGTCAGACGCACAATAGACCGGCATCGTCTGCGAAGGGCGGCTTGACAGCAGCTATTGAAGCGGGTCAGACACGCGGCGGGTCAGAACAATGGCTGAAGGTGCAGCCAGCGTGGCGTTTCCACTGAGGGGTCCGGGTGTCAGCTCGGCTCACCTGACTCGGCCCGTGGGAGCGTCTCCCGCTGCAGACTTTGACTCAGAGCGTAGCCGAGCCGGCAACAGGCTGCAGCAGCACTGTTGCCGGGCAGTCTTCAGTTTGCTGTTTTTCTCTTTGGGATGATAACAGCGATTTGTACTTATTGGTATACTGCAGGTACTGGATAGCTAAGACCGTGCCCATTCACATAGATATATATTTAATATCCAACAGGTCTCAGATATAACATGAACAGTTTTCTGTGGTGCGTTTCATTTGTGATATTTGGTCATGATTATTCTAATTGTAGAAACACTCTCTTTTGTTTGACATTAGCTTTTCTCATGTGTTTGCCTTTTTCTTCAGTCTTGCCTCACTAACATTTTGTTTTCTGTTGTTCTGTTTAATGTCTGTATAACTTGAATATCGCATGCTATTACCTTGAATAATGCTCGAGGTAAGCAATATACGGTGTGTATTGTGGAAGGTGTAATGTCTCCAACTATGTTGTAATTGTATCATAGATCACACCTCGATAATCCAGTTAATACACCTTCCCCATTCCTTATGTTTTGAGTTCCTGTCCCAAATAAGTCGGAGCCACCAGAGATAACTGAATTTGAAAATGCAACTATATCCAAGTCGGCAGTAATTAAGATTAACATCCATGGTCTACAATGATGTGGATTTGCGGACAAATGTGTGTTGAATTCCATCAAAAGTTTGGGGCATAACATCAAATTCAAACATGTAGTATTTAGGGCACAAAGTCATCAGTGTCCTGGGGAAAATACACTTAGAAATTCCTTTGCAATTGGAACGCTGTCTCTGTGTAACTCAACTTAACTAAAAATTAGGGCTGAACGATTTTGAAAAAATATCTAATTGCGATTATTTTGACTGATATTGCAATTGTGATATGATTTGCGATATTAGAGGGAATGATAATTTTTACATCATTATTCTCATTTTCATTGAAAAATGTATTAAAATGATTATGGTGTGATTTTTTTCGGGGATCTGTACCAAACAAAGATGTTTTCTTAAGTCTGTAGAATATGATGTGTAGGCCAGGACATCTCTGCAGCACGACAATATTCAATTTAAAATGGTATTTTGACACACATTTCGCCTTTAACAAATATTGCGCCTCCTGCGATTTGAAAATTGCAGTCGGCCATATTGCGATTTCGATAAAATTTCGATTAATTGTTCAGCCCTACTAAAAATACATAAAAGCTGTGATAAAATGTGTTTATTTTGCATCAAATTAGATTCTGGTAGGCCTATACAAAAACTTGAGCCAATAGTGAGCTGTGAGGCAGAACTAGCTTCGTCTTGTTGAGTAATGAAGGACTCTGAAAAGCAACACTTCAAGGTGCTACGTCTCCTACCATCACACTCCACCGGCCCGCCTGCCACTGCAGTCAAATCAAATGAGTCATGTAGTGAAGGGAAATAAACACTCAGAGCCTGGAGAGTCCTCCATCACAGACGCAACATCAGCTACAGAAACTCAGCACCACAACCAGGGAAGGTTTTTAATGACAGAAACAAAGCGGTAGATAGTATTTACTACTAAGTCAGTCAAGCAAATATGCAGCACTGCACTAAACTGGATGCACAGCTGAAATCTTGCAAAATAGGTGAAATTCTTCTTCTTTGGTTTAGCTGCTGTCTGTCTGTCATTTTTCCACCTTATGTTTAAATAGATGTTAGTCCTGTTTTTGCCTCAGTTTGCATTTTTAGGATTTCCTCTTTCATCAGTGTGCGAGTTCTTGCTGGATTGTTTTTGTCGATGATTTTTGAACCCAGACACCTGAGACAAACCTCCTTAACTGCAGGACTTTTCCTCAGAGCGCAGGCATCCCTCACCTGCACTAGATCATGAGAATTACAATGGAAATAATGTAGGTCTCTGAATTTATTGCGACATTTTCAGTGATATTATTTATGCTTAAGGTGTTTTAACACTAGGAAGGCCGAGCCGCGGTCAACCAATGGCTGCACATGGCAAGTTGTTTTACCTCTGTATCCGGACTGATCAAGCTTGCTTCAGGATATTTTTTACTTAAATTATCTAGCACTGACAGATCATTTTGCTGTTTTTAATAAATTTCACTTGATTCATGCCAGTATGACTTGCCTTTGAACAAATGGTCACAGGAACAAGGGACTAAATGTTAAAATGAGAAACGTTTTAAGATTTAAGCTTTGAAACAACCTACATTAAAGTAAAGTAAGTAAAAAAGGTGATTTGAGTAAACTTATCCTTAAATAAACCTGATAAGTCTGGATACAAGATACTTTTACTTACCAAGCTTGTCATTTACTGCAGTGTTTTGAATTTTAGAATTGAAATATCTCAGCTTTTGAAAAGTTTATCCATGACTTTTCCTATAGACCCGATTTCTGTACAAACCGGCATTGTAAGATTTTCAAAATCACGAACAGGAATACCATTTATAATTATATTTGCCCCTTTCAACTGAGGGTTGTTGGCCTTTTCTTACACCTCTAAAATCCACTGGCCCTATTGGACAGTATATTTCTGGATATATTTTGATGTATTCTTCAACAACTTCAAAATCAAACTGCCACAGGTGTCAAATGTCCTACTTTCAATGTATTATTCTGGATAGATAGATAGATAAATAGATAGATAGATAGATAGATAGATAGATAGATAGATAGATAGATAGATAGACATAAATTAACAAACAGACATAAAGTGCTTGTGATCCAACTTTGCTTCATATCGTCGATGCTGGGTGAAAACCTTGTATTTCCAGATAGATAGACAGATAGACAGATAGATAGATAGATAGATAGATAGATAGATAGACAGATAGATAGATAGATAGATAGATAGATAGATAGATAGATAGATAGAAGAAGCAATAAAAAATACAACAGGCCAGCTATCAGCATCAAAGCACCACAGGCGCGAGGCGAGGTCAGCCGTGGCAGCGAGTCGCAGGCGGAGAGTCCGTCTGAGCCGGGCTAAAAATAAAATTTGCCGTGGATGTGACGGTTTTCTCGCAGCACTAGACATAACATCTTTCTTTCTTTTTTTTTTTTTTTTCCCCCTTCCCTTCTGTCAGAATTAGATTACGGGGCACATTTCAAAAGGACGCCGACGCAGACAGGAAATGACTAAGCAAATGAATTCAGAGCAAACGCACCCTGCCCCGAAATAAACACTCCGGAAGCAGGTCAGGAACACAGCGGGTCGGCCGCGTACGCCGCGCCGCTTTGCCTTTATCTCATTTTTTAACTAACCATTCGCATGCTTAATGAGGTTATACGTTCAGTAGATGCTGCTGGGTGATGGCGGTCTTGATAAGAGTCCCAGAGCTCCCCGGTAAACCAGTAAAATGTGGATGAGCGGCAGATACAGAAGACAAAAGCTCGGGTTATAAGAGAAGCGGCCCGAGCTGCGGCGAGCGACCTCGTTATCTTCCGCCTGACCCAGTGGAGCGCAACATAAAAGTGTTTCCGAGAGTCAGAAATATGGTAATTATTTTGTATTGGTGACTTTCATGTTTTCTGCTCTTTCAATTCTAGGTTAATTCTCAGCATGGCTTCCCTTCTCCAGCTGCCAGAGGGAGGGAAAGAGCCAGTTTTCCATCAGGGAAAGAGAGAGTGTGTTTACATGTATGTGTGTGTGTGTGTGTGTGTGTGTATTTATGCAACACAGCGATGGATTCTCAAGAGGCTAATATGAGTATATAAGCAATGCAGCAAAACAAATTGTGTGTGTGCGTGTATATTTCTGCTCATTGTAAGTCATTTAGGGTAAGAGCGTCACCTAAATGCCTGAAATGTAAATGTAAACGTCTGTGTGTGTGTGTGTGTGTGTGTGTGTGTGTGTGTGTTACACTCATCTTACCGTTGACACAGATCTCGTACGGTGAACACAGCTCGTTCTCAAACAGACAACCTGTTAGAGGAGAGACAGGAAAACAATAATTAGTAATATGTAAATCAGTACATTATCCACAACATTGGTATACACAGTTCACCACGCAACTATGGAGGCTTTGCAGTTGCATCACAAATCTGCTGGTCGCATTAAAGAAGAAAAAAAATCGCCATTCATTTTCCCATAGCGAGATTTTTAATAATCGATTCATATATCGGACATTAAACAACAGTAAGGCACATCAGCTATGAATGAGACATAACAGTGTGCAGATACTTGTACAAAAGAACTACAGAGCTGCTGAGCTGAATACATCGGTGAAACAGGCTTTGGAAAAATCTCAATGAAAACTATAGCTGCATTTTAATGCCACCAGGTCATTTGAAACACTGAGATAATGATCGATTTATCAGGAATCGCACCTCGTTGTGTAATTTGAAATGTGCAACTATCCAATTCATTTTGAACGCAGACAGCAGGGGGCGACATGGGCGACTTCCCGTTCCCCTGATGGCTAAATATACGACCAGGCTAGAAAAACAGACGCCTGAAAGTGATTGTTGTGGTGTGGCTGTAGGTCAGTTTAGTAATGTTATGAATAAAAGTGAAAAGTCTGAGATGGATTTGTTTCCAAATGTAGGTTACTGTGACACAGTAATCTGTCTTGTCTTTAGCTCTAGTCTCTACTCCAAAACACTCTGGGGTGAATTCACAAAAGGACCGTGATGCTTTTGCATCCGTCAAACCATCAGAAAAGACAAAAAAAAAAAAAACATGTGATTCACAAACCAACCGCAGTGGATGAAAAACTGAAATACATTTGCTAGTGCACAAACAAAATGTGTGAAGACAGTGATGGTTAATGAGCAGATATTATGGTTAGCTAACAAGCAGATGTTACCTAAACACAAAACTGAGTTGTAGCTCGAGTCAGCTCAGTTAACCTGAACAAACTGTTAGCTAGCTAACTAGCCACCGTATTAGAAAAGCGAGCCTCTAAACGAGCCGTTTGGACGTCCGTAACTTTGTGGCGTCACAAAGGTTCGCTCATTATCATTTTTGTAAGAAATAATAGACTAACAAAGTGTTTTTTTCAAAGCGGTTGTCATTGTTTATTACCGGAGAGTTTTCCCTGCCTCTCGATGTCTGCAGCTGCTGGCTCTGTGGTGTTAATCAGAGCCAATCAGAACAGAGGGTCGTTAATATTAATAAGCATTATACAACAGTTAGTTCCGGTCGAGCAATTTGATTGGACAAGAGGCATTCCATGAGTGCTGATATACAGTATAACAGCACTGGGACACTGTACTGTATGTATCACTCCGCTTCACAGGTGTTCTAATGTAACCTTGATCAGGTGCGTTCACACAGCGTTTTTCTGTGTGGAGAAAGCTGCCTGGAGCTTCTTGTGAGGAGAAATAAAAAGCGGATCACGACAACGTCATCTGACGTTAGCCGAGTAGCTGCTAGCTAACCAGCTGGTTAGCACTTCTACAGTGTTGTGCAACAAACAAACGCTTACACACAAAACTCTAACTTCATTCGCACCTAGTAGCGACAACGCACCTTAATGTGACCTTAATTATGAACGGTCGGCCGAGGCGGAAGGTTGGGAAGAAAGTAAGCTGAAATCGTCTGTGCTAACCTCAAAGTAGCTAGCTAGCTTGCAGTCAGGAAACAGTTTACCTGTTGCTTGGCAACACTTGGTAGTGGAATCCTGAGGGAACTGTTTTTGTTGGCGGAGACAAATAACAAATAACAAAAATCATCTGTTGTCTCAAATTACCATTACTTGATGAATAGCTTTGTTTATACTGTTGTATAAAAGCTGTTGTGATTATCTTCGGCACCCGGCCCGCAGCCTCGTGCCTACGACTGAATCACGGCCGTGCTGATGTACAGTACAGCAGCACTCCCTCTCGTGTGATATTGCTTAATTAAAGACACGGCGACAGAAACAGCCTGTTCTTGGTAAGGCTCAGAGAGATGCTGGAAAATGAACGTGTAAAAATGGGTTGAGAGTGTTTTTGGTTCATGACACCACACACACAGCTTTGAATGGACCTCAAGACAGAAAATAAAACACTGGAAAGTGGAGAATATGGGACCTTTAAAGAAATAATTAGGCTTATAGGCTAATGATGGTTCTACAAAACATTGAGCAAATGAAACGGGAAATTTAATATAATTTTATTGCCCAAAAGGATGAGAATGATGTTTAAACAAAGGCAAGAAGGCCGGTACATAATCATATTCAGTTTTATCATCATATATCTCCATTTTATTCTTACTGCTCTCATCCGCCTCCATTAACCATCTTCCTTTTATCAATAAACTCCATTCTTAGAAAAACTTAAAGGATAGATGGCTGACTGTGAAAACCCAATCTCTAACATTCAACATGTTTCTCAGTGGCACCTACATCCAGCCTGAGCAATCTTTAAATCGTCTCCATTCGAATTCTTCAACCGTGACCCAGAATTCAAAATCATCCAGGCCTATTTTGCGGTTCACAGCGTTTTCCCCGGCAAGTTCACTAGACCACTAAAGTCCCCAGGCCTCAGCACTGTATCCTGAGTAAGCATCCTGGTGACCACACACACACACACACACACACACACACACACACACACACACACACACACACACACACACTTCCATTGACTACATTCAATTTTAACCTTAAAGTAGCCTCAGCAACATTTTCATATAAATAAATGTCAGTATTGCTACTTTGTATTGCCAGTTGCTCTAACATAATAGTGACGGTGTCTGGTCGCACACAGGAAGTGATGCGTTTTACGTTTCCGGTTTGTTCAGAATAAACAGCAGAAGAAGAACTGGGTAGTTAGCATGAGCAGTGATAGCCACCATGGCTGAACAGACAAAGAAAAGAGAAACTCAAACTGCAGCGACAGGAAATCCAAGCTCCGCCCACACTGTTTGATTGACAGGTGATCTGTGGGGAAGTGCAGTGCAGAAACACCACAGTGAGGCTGAGGGACAAAGATGGAGACAAAAAAAAAGAAAAAGGATCTCTAAAACTCGCACCTTGAAGAAGCGAGGACCGACCGAAATGTGAAGATCTAAAACTAAAACTGGCTCACAATGATAGTAGTACAAGAAAACACACACACACACACACACACACACACACACACACACGGTCTTAAGCAGTGATGTAGTAGTGAATATAAAGGTGGGTAAACTATGAATATAACTACCAATATAAAAAAAAAATAGTCAGCAAAGCATGCTTTTTCCCCTTAAACACCCTATAGTCATATAATTTACATCAGTTTGATACTAGTAAGATGTACACTATGAATTTATATATATATATTATGTACACTATGAATTTATATTAGGTTCAGGCAGGTTTACCCTCCACTACACCCCTGGTCTTTACATTTTAACACTGAATATGAGACTGAATGACTTGTTAAGATGTTAGGACTTGATGTTTCTTTGCAGCGCAGCGCTACATTTGTCAGCCGCAGAGCGTAAACAGCAGCAGTTACCCCGAGTTACACTGGGGGGGGGGGGGGGGGGTGATGCATCAAACACACTCCTTCAGCGCTCCTCTGGGACAGACCGGGAGGCGGCCATATTTTATACACTTCCACTTACTGCTCCTTCACACTCTATGGCTCTCTATCACTCTCTCTCTCTCTCTCATACAAACAAACACAGTCTGCCAAACCGTTTAATGTAAATTCCTATACTTAATGTAGATTTAGGGGATGGGAAGGGTTGTTAGTGTGTGTGTGTGTTTGTGTGTGTGTGTGTGTGTGTGTGTGTGTGTGTGTAGATGTTTGCTGCAGGTGACAGTGGAACAGGCTCAGGTCTAACGGCGGACACAATGTTCTGTCCTGACACACACGCAGACTCTCTCTCTCTCACACACACACACACACACACACACTCTCTCTCTCTCTCTCTCTCTCTCTCTCACACACACACACACACACACTCAGGCTGAGGATTTACAGCATTACCGTATAGCCCATCCATAAAGTCAATTGGTTTGGCAGCAGCCGGCCTGTTGCTCGGTACAGTGCTGACTCAGCACCAAGCAGAGTCACTACCAGGTTTTTAATGAGTTTTCTCCGTCTCCAGAGCCACAACTTGGGTTTGGATAATATTATATCTTTGTAATATTGTGATATTGTAATTTTTAATCTTTAGTTTTGAGGATTTTTGTTATAAAATGAGATACCCACCATTTGAAAATGTAATGAGTTATTTGGAAAGCTGAGCCACAAAGCAAAGCTCTCGATGTACCGCTTCACCTTCATTCTGACCCGGGAAGACCCAGGACACACTGGAGGGACTACATCTCCCAGCATGCCTGGGAGCGCCGGGAGACCCCCCAGGAGGAGCGGGAGGAAGTTCCTGGGGAAACTGCTGCTCTGGGCTGCCCAGATGTTCTTTTCCCCAGTTCGCCAGTTCTTTTCCCCAAAATAGACGGATGGATGGATGGATGGACGGATGGATGGATGGATTGTTATTTTAAGTCACTTTTATAGTCTAGATCCTCCATATTTTTTAGAGATACTGAATGATGATCTTTATGTAATCCAAAATAGATATATAGTGTTTTGGAAATGAACTTTCCATTTACAGTAGTGCATCCCCTACTGCTTGACTAACTCCTCTGGGTCCATTAACACACAATGAAAACATCAAACTTTATCATTGATTTTTGCTTTAGCCCAGCCAACAACATTTTTGTTATAAAGTATAGATTAATTTAACATAGCCTATTGTTTTTATGTAATGTATTTTTTTCTCTTTTTAACTCGTTTGTTCTTATGCTCTGTGAAGTGCTTTGCAAACTTTAACCTGGGAGGTCGCAGCTTTCAATCCCAGGACCAGCTAGGAACATTTTGGAAGGGAAAGTGAATGAGAAGCACCGTCCTCTCCCTCAACAACAACCCTCAAACTGCCCTTGAGCAAGGCACTGAACCCCCAGCTGCTCCAGTGGAGCCGCTCGGTGGGCAGAAGGCTGTGGTTGTACTGGGCAGCTTCCAGTAACCAGCAGTAGAAAACTGGTTGTGTTAGGTAGTCCCAAGGTGTGAACATGTGGAATTATATGAATGTGAAGCAGAGTGATGCTGCAAAAGAGCAAAACAGAGGAGGGCTTCAACCTCTACTACCTACTTCTAGAAGTTTCCAGACAACCCAGAGCCGGTGTCTGGGCATCTTAACAGTCTCTCACTCTTACTACTACTACTACTACTACTACTACTACTACTACTACTACTACTACTACTACTACTACTACTACTACTACTACTACTACTACTGCTACTGCTACTGCTACTGCTACTACTACTGCTACTGCTACTGCTACTACTACTACTACTACCACCAATACTACTATTAATACCACCACCACTGCCTGCTACAATTACTAATACAACTACGGTTACTATGACTACTACCATCACTACTACTGTTACTGCTACTACTAATACCACTACTCCCACTACTACTACTGCCAGTACTGCTACTACTAGTTTGACCATCACTACTACTACTGCTACTATTACCACTACTTCTGGGATTAATTAAAGTATTTATCTAGCTGGCTAATAACAACAAATAATATGTTTTTTTTCATAATGGATGCACACATGTGGGCGTAAACACACACAGACACACACATTAGGAAAATACTCTAGGGACTGCAGCGGGCAGGGTGCCAGAGCGCCAGTTGAAAATATGTGATGCTGTAGCCATGGCAACGCTTGCTCATCACCACAAGTGAGTCTCTGCCTTTCCAAAGATCAAAGGGTGGCAATGATTAGCTGAGCGCTCACCTTTTCCTCATCTCCTCCCCATCACCCTCCACATTTACAGCATCGCTCTAGACGCTCCTGTCTTCAGCTAAGCATGATGGTTCGTCTGCACTCTTCTTCTATGGTGCTCATACCAATTAAGAACACATGAAGAAACAGCTGAATATGAGCATCAGTACAGACTTCATTTAGTTCTGCTAGGCTTTCCAAGCATGAGGAACTGCTGACTATAAGATGTCAACATCCGCCTCCTTCTACCCACAATCCCTTGTGTTTTGAGGTGGTTTCCTGTAGTTGGTTGGATTACGTTCTCACTCCTAACAAACCGCACCGCAGTTCTCTTGTTAGAGGACTGAGACTCGCATTTTCAGGCGTTTCGGTGCTGTTATTTGGTGCCACCAGAGTTCAAATGGCGTTGTTCTCACCTGGACAAACCAAACCAAACCAAAGAGTTTGAATAAATCTCTCTGAACATGCTTGGTGTGAATGCCCTTAGACCAGTGGTTCTCAACGTAGGGTCCGGGGACCACCAGGGGTCCTTGAGAGGGTTCCAAAGGGTCCCCAGCAAACTGATGAATTGTTAAACTTCAGCATTATTTCACTTTCAACACACATTCACAAGAAGTTAACACAATTAGAGAATGTAGAAGAATGACTGTTTTGATCATAGTTTCTCTGTTATCTCTCTACCTACAATACAGACAGTCATGCGATTCTGGACAAAATCACATCTGACAATAAAAAATATTCTCAGATTTGGGTCCGAGAGACAAAATCTCATCAAATGGGGGTCCATGGCCCCATCGTGGACTAAATTAGGGCTCCTTGATATGAAAAAGGTTGAGAATCACTGCCTTAGACTTTGAGATCCATCCCCTGTTTACAAGCTCTATAAGTTGTATTTCACTTCTGTCTAAGCTACACTGTTTATTACCCAAGATGCAGTTTGTCTCTAAAGAGGGCACATCACAGCACAGTCATTTGCCATAAGCCTGTGTCGTGTTTGCTGGATATTAATTGTGTTTCTATTTTGGTGTAATTAAAGGGAGAACCACCCCCAGCTGTATTTGTTTACATCGCTCTGGGACCGGATGCAATAATCACACTGGTTTCCAGCAGATACAGCCTTGTTAAAAGCAGATACATGTGACAGAGAAACGCTGTTTACAAAGGGATGGAGTTTCATTACAGCAGCTCTGGGGGTGTTCACACAGCGTCCGGGCCGGCTTCTCCACAACAGCACAGATACACAAACACTAACACAGAGCATTAGACCTGAAAGGGAATCATAACGTTTGAACAATTTAATTCTAAAATGCTATATATCCAAAACATGTTGCCTGTTGTTCATTGCTCAATATTTAAAAAACACAAGAGGATTATATTCTCTAAAATGTTACTGTTTTCTAAGCAAAGGGTTCAAGGCAGCAGATTAATTTAATGATACTAATGGGTTTTACTTTAATGGCAGCAATCATTTTGTCTGCGTAGGTGTCACATATGCCGAATAGTGAAGATCTCATTTTGTAATGAAACGCTTCATTTGTCCTCCATCACGGAAGAGAGAACTGATATTAAAGTGTTTTTTTTTCCACATGTAACTAATGGGCACCCACTGCAGGATAATCAAGCTGATTAACACCATATTTGGACATCCAGACGTTTTATCCGGTAGATTCAGTCTCATCCTGACTGATCGACTCACGGGCTGATCTGAGCCTCGATCATATCAGACAGGTTTGATATTAACGACCCGACGTCTGGACGGCTCCTGTGGGGTGTGAGCACCACAGATTCAATCCAAGATGGAGACCGCCGACAGCCGAGTTTACAGTGAGGTGAGGCAGTTATATTAATGATAATAATTGACAATAATTTGGGAACTCCTTTCCTACAATGAATGTAAATTACAAGCCTAACTACCGTTAACAGTCACCTCCAACTCTCTCTGAGAAGTTGAGACCCACGTTGACCGCATCTCTCCAGCTACACCTTCACCCAAAGTCTGTTTTTCTGTTTCTTTGTGGGGTTTTTTTCTTTGTGGAGTCAGCAGGATAATCTGAAATAGATATTTAGTGTGTAATTCCTCGTCCTTCCCTAGTCGTCTGGTGTGAGCAGATTTACAACTGAGAGACAAAACAATCTGTGAAATCCATCGTCACGTGTTTTTCAAAATCAGTTAGGATTTTAAAAGTCTTCTTGTTTGTTCCCAGCCTAAAGTCGGCTTATAGAATCAGAGATATAAAATGATGCATAGTATTACGGATTTAAACATTTGTAGAGAAGCTTTCATTTACATTTAGTTTACATTTACGTGACATTTTACATTTTAGCCATTTAGCTGAGGCTTTTTCTCCAGACCAACTTCAACCAAACTTCAATTCTCAGTTCACCAAACCACCTAAACTTACCCACATTTTCAAGCTGACATACATCTGTACAGGCTACAAAAAAAATGTAAGCTATATGAGGATAGGGTCTTTAAAGGAGAAAAATAACAACAAATTAATACTTTTATGAAAATATAATTGAATTTGAATTATATGGCTGTTTTATTGCCTTATGATGATCACCAACTGGAAGTCACAGCCGTCCTTTTTATCTCCAACCGCATCACTGATTACAAACAACCAATGGTAAGGAGGGTCAAGGGTCAGAGCCAAAGCGCCTTGAAAACGTTCCTGTGGCCCCAGAATCATCATGTAAGTCAGTGATTCTCAAACTTTTTCATATCAAGGACTCCTATAGTCCACATTAGAGCAACAGACCCCTATTTGATGAGATTTTGTTTCTCGGACCCAAATCTGAGAATATTTTTATTGTTAAATACGATTTTGTCCAGAATCCCATGACTGTCTGTATTGCAGGTAGAGAGATAACAGAGACACTATGATCAGAACAGTCATTCTTCTTCATTCTCTAATTGTGTTAACTTCTTGTAAATGAAATAATGCTGAAGTTTAACAATTCATCAATTTGCTGGGGACCCCCTGGAACCCCCTCAAGGACCCCTGGTGGTCTCCGGACCCCACGTTGAGAACCAGTAATGTAAGTCATGAGATCATGAGAAGTGAGAGAAAAAATAAGCGATAACGCGAGAGGTAGAAGGGTTTTTTCCCCCCATTTCACTTCAAGATGAGTTAGAGGAGGCGGATATGGAAGGCGGCACCCTGAGCTACTTTTGGACTTTTGCTGCCACCCTGAGTTTTTTGTGTCTGGTTTCATCACTCCACGGCAGCAGAGTGTGAAATAGGTTGCGGTGTTGCACCGCGGACCGAAGCCAAGCCGGCGACGCGGGAGGAATGGAATTTCAATCAGCTTCACCCTGTGAGCAAAGAGCAGTGTCCACGCTGTAGTCTTTAATGCCTCCTGGCAGGGCCATTACAAGCTGTGCTCTCCCCAAAAACAGGCACTACATTTCCCACGATGCCATCTGTCTGTTTGCATCAGACACCTGCTGCTCCCGAGGGAACCAGCCAATGATTAAAGAGAAAGCGGTGACCTTGAAAGATACAGCCAATAATTTAAATGACCAGATAAACTTTTGGGTGTTTTCCCTGTGTGTTCTGGTGGAGTTTGATTTGAAGATGGAAAATATCCCAGAATCCATCAGAACTCAAAATGCAGCTAGGTTTTACTCCTGTGTTTTCATACGTTGCAAATGTAACAAAACCTTTTACAGCTTTGTTCACATGCTGTCAGTTCTTGCATCAAAAGGCCAGACAATAAATTTCAGAGTGAAAAATACATCTTCTATCCAATAAATCACCGCATAAACAAAGCCAGCAGTGGGGTGTTTGCAAAGAAGGGCTTTAATACTTTAAATATCTGTCGAAATCCTTTTAACCCCACGGTGATTTACATTTTTTAACTTTACTTGAAGGATCACCTGCTCTATGGGTTGAGAAAATTCTACGACCCTTTGGGCTTATGAAGCCCTTTCAAAACCCACTGGATAATGTCAAAAATGCACTGTCACCAAGCTAACAACAAACAAAACAAAGAAAGTTTGTCTTAGTCCCTTAAAAGAACGACTATGAACAGCATGGTTCCATTTCCAAACTTCCAAATTTCCAAACGACACGGTTCTTCTGACCGGGAACTGATATTTTCACCATTGATACATCCAGCTGATGTTTCGCTAATGATTTATGTTTGATAATGTCAGCTTGTTAGCTAGCTAACCATAGTATCTGGTACTCAGTTAACCATCACTGTCTTGTTGTTAACACATCTGATTAGCACACTAGCTAACGTAGCTAGTAGCAGCTAGCGTTAGCATGTTCACATTAACATCAGTGTGTTTGCTGGCTAGTTAGCTAGCTAACAGTTTGTTCAGGTTAACTGAGCTGACTCTTCTCAAGCTACAACTCAGAGTGTTTTGGAGTAGAGACTAGGGCTAAAGACAAGACAGTTTACTGTGTCACAGTAACCAAATCCACCTTATCACACTATTCACTTTTACTCATAACGTTACTTAACTGACCTACAGCCACACCACAACAATCATTTTCAGATATCTCTCTTTCTTATCCTGGTTGTTAAGTTATTATTTGCACACACACCAAATCTCCAGTGGACGTGCATGGTGCCAGCAGGTGTGGTTGCTGGGAGATTTGTGATGCAAAGCCTCTATAAAAAAACAGAGTAACCTTTGCCTTCAGTCAGTGATCATCATAAGCCAAACAACCACCAATATAAACCAAATTATGCTTTCAGAAAAACTTCCCCTTAAGACCTTATCCTTATATAACTTAAGAGTGTGACAATATTTATCATTTTGTGTATTATGAAGTTTAGTCATAAAGATTCACACCAGTCTAAAAAACTCCACAAATTCCACAAATAAAAAGGTGAGTTTTGTTGGGTTTACCCTCCTGTGCCTCTCCTGAGTCTCCCTACTGTCTCAGTACACAACACTAAAGCCAGTGGACTTCCCAGTCCCCTTTAAAAAGAATGACTTGCAGCATTTTACTTCATCGTTCCCCTTTAATCTCCCCTGCTTTCCAGCGCACAGTGTTATCTCTGTCGGAGTGTTTACATCTTGGGGACAGCTGATAACGAGTCGGGGGGCAGAGCGAAGGAAAAAGACTAAAAGCTTTTCTCTGTCTTTGTAGTTTATTTCTGGTTTGTCTACAGGCTGACTCACTTTCTCTTTCCTCCCATGGCTGATCAAAAGGGCTTTCCTAATTGGCCGTGTGTGTGTGTGTGTGTTAATGTGTGTGCATGTGTGGGTGTGGAGATGTCTCTGTGTGTGTAACATGAGTGTGTATGCATATGTGTGTGTTGACAGGCTCATTGTGAATGTGTGTATCTGGGCAGGTGGGTGACTATGAGCGTGTGTGTGTGTGTGTGTGTGTGTGGGTGTGTGTGTGTGTGTGTTTACATGCATGCATGGGTGAGATCTGGCAGTGAAATCTATCTTCTGTATCTACCTTTGGTCTTGTAATGAGTGTCTGGTCAAAATATTGGATCAGCTCCCCGGCAGGCAGAAAGCATCGCATCAGTTGCCACGGCGACGATGTATTCAAACCCCCCCATCCCCTTGTTTTTAGGATGACACCGGCTTAAATTGTTTTTGAGACTCGGCTCTGAGGGAAACGATCAATCAGGGACAACATGGGGACGCGCGGCTTCAAACCTGACGATTTGGGGCGAAAACAAAAAGGGAAAGAGATTCGGAAGCTTCGGAAGCCAGGACGGCGTTTGATCTTTTTTCTTTTTGTCGAAATACAGCAGGGAAAATCTATCGCTCAATTAGGAGGTGTGTGCCAACAAAGCTCCTTAAACTGACGATAATCTCTCTTTCACTTGTTCGTTTCCCTCTCCCTTCTTCTTCCTCTCCTCTCCTCTCTCTCTGTCTCCCGCAACGACGAACCACCCGCCTCCGCCGTCCTTTTATCCTCCTCTCATCCTCCTCTTTTCTTCTCTTCCGCCGATTGTTCAGAGCCGCGGCATTGATCCGTCCATCTGGTTGAAAACAGCAGCCTCGCCCGGGCCGCAGATCAGCCAGCCTCAGTGTCAATACTGATCTGTATTCAGAGAGAGGAGTTGACTAACAGATCCTGGATTCTCTCATGTAGCTGCTGTATGTCTGTATATATGTATGTTTTTTTATTTTTACAATAGCACATGTTTCACTTAGGGATGCACAGTTAATCGTGTGTAATCGTATATTTTGCGGTTTTCAACACCATCTCATAAAATGTTGTGAAATGAGCACAAACTCTGAAACGCAGAATACACGTTATGGACCCAAATTATGATTACTTTCATCCACCACAAATTCAATTATGATAACACATCTGAATCCTCCAATAACACAAATCAGACACGCCCTTTTCACCTGTTCATCACGTGAAAAGGTTATAGCTAATGGTTAAGTTAAGGCAAGTAAAACAACCGTGGTTAAGGTTAGGGTTAAGGTTATGGTTAAATAAGATAAACCTTTGCTAAAAAGTTTATCATAGAAAACATCGTCATGAGTTGGGAATCGAACCCGGGTCGTCGAAGTTGAAGAGAAATGTCTCCTCTGATAGCTAGCTAACTAGCCAGCAGGCTAATATAGCAGCAACTAATGTTAACGATGACATGCAACTATTAGCCACTACTAATAGCTTTTAGTAGATATGTTAGCTAGTGTGCTAATCAGATGTGTTAACAACAAGACAGTGATGTTAGCTGAACAGATGCTATGGTTAGCTAGCTAACAAGCTGACATCTAAACACAAAAGCGATCAGATCAGTGATGAATTGATCAGTCTCCAGCTAAAAACAGCACAGAAATGAACCGTGTCTACTCAGTTCTGTTGAGACAGTCAAGTTGCAAGTTTAGAAATGCAATCAGCTGTTCTGAGCGGCAAATGCCCAAGAGCTGAGGTCCTCCAATATGGCCGCCAGGGGATTTTACATCACCTGAAAGCTCTCTATTGATACTAGCAGAATAATGGCATATTGGTGACATTGAAAGATTTCATTTCACTTGGTGTACCAGGTGTACAGTCAAGATGTTGATATAAGACACAAAAACTGCGGTAAAAATAATTTTGTTCCTCAAATTATTAACACTAATATAAATAAATGTAATATCAAAAAATCAAAGTATCCATAATCACAGCAAACACATCCAAGGTTTTAAACAACAGTTACCAAAACATTCTGTCTGAAAAGTCTCTTCAAAGCAGGTAAATACTTAAAAAAAAAACATGAAAGGTCACCAACTAGCTCTCTGATTAGCACAAGAACTGGCACAGAAAGCAGAAAAGCATGGTGAACTGTGCTTAACCAGTTCTAATTATCAGTGCAGTTGGAATGTGTCTTGGACCAATCAGATTGCTTGGCTGCAGCTATGTGTTATACAGCTTCACACGCCTGTCAGTGTCCATGTCCTGTCCATGTATGTGCTGCATGCTCTGTGTCACTGTATTACAGCACAGTTACAGTAAACCAGCACAGCTCTCAGCCCTGCCCCGGCCCGAACGACCAATCAGCATGAATTAAATATGTTAATAGGCGTTACCATGGCTACGGGCTCACCAGGCGAACCAGGGTGACCTTCTCCAGGTCCAGGTTAATCATTAGGAGAGCTGAGTTCGGCCTCCTCCTCCCCCCCCCCCCCCCCCCCACCTCAAACTCCTCAGTGTTAGTGAAAGAGTCTGGTGAAGACAGGAGGTCAAACAGTCTGGGATCCAACTCAAAGCTTTACTGTCCCGCAGGGGAAGTCTGTCCGGCAGACAGGGTTTACAATAAAAACTCATAATGAAAAACACAATAATAAAACATGACAGATCACTGTATGGACAAACATCAGTTGATAAGACCAGACAGAGAGTCAATAGCTCAACACAGTACAATAAAAAGTCATTCATCAGTGGAAAATGTCTTTCGTATGCATGCAAAATATGCTCTGCCTATCAGTTCAAATTAAATGACTCCTGTCAATCAGTTTCTGTGCAGAGTCCAATAACCAAATAATATTGAAATCATGCAGTGGCTAGCTGCTTCACTGCAAATTAATATTTAATGCGGCAGTTTTGGAAAATATCTGTAATAAACCTATATTAACATCAGAATTCGCTCTGTAAACAAAAGGGAATTAGCTTTGTAAATATCATGGCATATTTAATATCCAACATCAATTTTGGGGAAAAACATGTGTTTCTACAATATAGAGGATCCAGATACAGTATGTTATCCTGTCATGAACCAAGGCCTGATGTTATCCACTATCCTTTAAAAAGAATCACCATTTGTTTCAGTTTTGTTTTGTCAGCAGAGTACTTGTCATTTTTTCAAATGTTGAATATCTGTTTTGGAAGGAAGCTCTTCAGATCAAACAATGGCCAACTGTTTCTTTCTGCTTCTTTCTTTCTAGCATTTTGTGTTTCTCAAAAATAAGACCCCCATTTCCCATAAACCCCGCTGCTTCACCCTGAGAGGGGGAAAAGGTCCCAGGCCAGATTCAAACCTGTGACGTTGTGGTTTACATGACATGTGCCTCAGTTTCAGAACAACACCAAATACCAGAGCAAACACACTGTCTATAAAATATTTCTAGCACATTATTGCGTTACTAGAAGTCTATAATGAAGGACAGGGAAGATGCGAGAGGGAGAAGATGAAGCTGAGTTGGATTCAAACCCACAACACTGCAAGTACATAACACACATGCACCTTAGCCTGTGAAGCCACTGATAAGCCCAACATTTGCTCTTATAACAGAGCGGCCACCATGACTTCTGTCAATACAACAGTCAAATCCAGATCTTTCTATCCTGGACTCTCTCTATTCTATCTCTGCAGCCCTGATATCCCCTTATGCACTCATCTGATGTTGTACTGAGTCTCTCATTTTTCTTAAAACAAGTGGAAACAGAACAAGTGGTGCAGTGACTTCACTTGTTTCCAATGGTTGAGCACGAAGAAACTGAGAAGAGACCAACTGTCTCTTTTGCCCCTTGTGTGAATAAATGTCGTCTTAGCATCACTTGGCCTCTAGATTTCTTCCTTTTTTTTAAATCAGTATATGAGTTGTTATTGGATACTTACCAATGCAAATCAACTTGTCTCATTAATTTTGCTGAATTACAGTGAGTGATGTGCTTTAGCTCAAGATATCATCACGTTTCATTGTAATTCTTCAAACGGGTCAAACTTTACTGTAAATAAATGAGATTATCACAGATTTTTCCACTTGTTTTAAGCAAAATGCGATGTGAAGACTCAGATTACGGGACTTGTCGAGGTGGACATTTTGTTGCAGTGTTTACACCAAGCCTGCGATACGCTGCCAGGACACACAGCAAGGAAAACTGAAACCCAAAACCCCTGATAGTGCTCCGTCTGGGCAGCGTTCCCGTACGCTGGTGCTCCCACTTCATCATCCGGCACAAATATCCAGCGCAAAAAAAAAAAGGCTAAAGGTGCGGTAAAGGAGACTATTAGCCATGATGGATGATGCATGGGGGGGGGGGGGGGCAGCACAGGTAGGAACTACAGCGCTGTGATTGCTCTGCAGAAACGTCATTCTGTCTTTAAATCTTATTTTACTTAAAGTACAAATTCTGCCATGGGGTGGGAGAGATGATTCCACTTGTTTCCAGTCAGTGTGGCTTAAGCTGTTTCAGGAACTTTCTAGAAACGTTTAGAAAGTTTCATAATCCTGAAACAAGACTAGAATAATGCAGATCGCTCCACTGGTATCAAGAAAATGACGCTTCATTCAAGAAAGAAAGTTGCACAGGAAAAAAGTGACACTTTCTGACCCCTTTGGTAGATTTTTTCACTTTTAAGAAAGTTTTAAGAAAGATTTTAATCCTCAATGTTTGATTAAATGGTTTTTTAATGTGGATATTTGTTCTAGAAGTGTTTTTTTCTACTGCTTTGCCTCTTTGGGAATTATTTGCTCTTCTGCCCGTCCTTTACAGTTCTGCTGAGGCCTTCAGTGCCAAAATGTCAACACAGTTTCACAAAACTTCATGAAATAAGCACAAACTCTGACACACAGATCACATGTTGTGAACAGGAATACTGTGAAGATCAGATTCCTCCATCATGAAGGGATTATGTGACAACAGCAGGAATCGAACGCGACATTTTAACGTGTTCGTCGTGAGAAAAGTTTAGCTAACGCTTCAGTTTAGCAGCTAAAACAGTTTGGTTCAAGTTAAACTTGAGTCATGAGTTGGGAGTTGCACAACCCCCCCGACCTTCGACCTTCGACCTTCGACCTCCACACCCTTACTGTCCACCGTCAAACTACCTCCGGTTTCTAGTCCTGTCTCCACCTGATCCTTCCTGCAGAGGGGAAACACATCTCTCTCTCGCTCTCTCTCTTTTTTTGAGCATGAAGCACATTTGGCATTTTCAGACGTCGTGTTCACTTCACAAAGTCGCAGTCGAGGCGGAAAATAATCACCCAGAATAGACAATAGACTGCAAAGAGGCATGCTGTGATCAGATGTGATGATCATCAGACAGAAAACAACCAACAACAGAAACAAAAATCTGTTGTATTTTCAGAAAAGCACTGACTTAAGCTTTTTAATTTTTCCTTTAAAAGACTCTGTCTGCACATCCTTCTTGCTGTCATGTGTGTTATGAATTTAGGTCATGAAGGTGGGTCAGCTGAGTGTAGTGGCTTCACCCTCCACTACAATCCATAGCAAATAATTATACGAATATTGATTTTTATAATATGTAAATGATACTATTTGGTGCTCCCTATACTGTCGCCTCTGTTCGCTCTCTCAATAGTAATCTTTAGGTTACTATACAGATATTACAGCAAAGCTATAAGTCCTATATTATAGTGATAAAATTACAATAAAAAAATACAATAAGGCCACTTATAAACTCACTATTGAGGACCACAGACTCACTGTAAGACCCTAGTTATACTACAACAACATTATAATGATATTTCAGTGTTAAAACATTATTATAGGTTTATTGTGATACTATAGAAGATGAAAAACACAATTTGTAGTATGATAAGGCTGCTATAAATTCACTATTGAGTATCATAGATCCCTAAAGGAATATTATAACAATATTATAGGGATTTCTCAATATCATATCAAAAAAATAGCCTACCATATGCTAAAGTGCAGTAATGACAGGATAATTGGAACATTATAGTGATTTTTAAATACTATAGGAATATTATAGGAATATAGTTATACCATAAGAGATTAAAATATACCATAAAATACCATAAAGTCACTATAGATTCACTACTGAGTGCCACAGACACACTAGACATACCAACAGAGATATTAGGAACATGCTAGTGAATTTGTTTTTTTCATTAAGGTGCAAAGAAGAGAATTATGATCCATAAGCATCAATATTTAAATGAATATTCAGTATTACAGCATGTCAGTGATGCTACTTGCTGATCGTCCTCCTCCCAGTCTGTCTTGTGGTCGCCATACTGTTGACTCTCTCTGTATCTTATGTAATCTAGGGAGAGGAAGCCCCCCCCCCTCTCTCTCTCTCACACACACACACACACACACACACACACACACACACACACACACACACACACACACACATTCACAGGACCAGCCTCTTCTTCTTCTCACCATCTTCAGAAACCCCTAAACCCTGGCTGGTCCCATCATCTCTGCGTTCATTTATCCTCAGGCACAAATCAATGGAGAATATTAGATATCAGCTATTTATAGGCTCCGTGCATAAGAGAAATTAATACCCCCCAACCCCCCCTCCTGCAAATTTCCAATCAATACTTGCCTCTGTTAAGAATAAAAAGGAAATTGGAGAGTATGTCAGCTCGTTTTTCAGTCATCCTGCACTGATGGACGCTGCGTCTCATTGTTTACAGTGTAAACAGATCGGCAGCTTCTTTTTTATTTTGTATTTTATTTGCATATATTTTTTATTTATTTCATATATTTATTCAGGCGTTTTTCTTATTTATTGCATTATTTATTGTATTATTTTTAATTGTTTTTATTATTTTTTATGCTCCTTAATTAATTTTATATTACATTATTTAGTATGTTCATAGTGTTATTTTACTTTTATTTAATTATAGTTAGAACATTTTGATTCACAGATAAAGGCCTTCCTAACAAAACAATCCCTAATATTTCTACATTATTCTGGGGACTTCAGCGTGTCAGCGTGTGCGCAGTAGAGTGATTTTACAGCGCCTTTATCATATTCCTATAATATTCCTATGATATTCCTATAGGGACCCGTGGTTCTGCTGTCCAGTATTCTTCTGAACCGCCTTACAGAAGCACTGTGGTGGTTTTTCCTCGGGGCAGATGGAGCTGCAGTGGATCAGCCTGCCAGTTCCTCCTCCACTAATAAAATATTGACACAGATCAGAAACGGACAGAAACAGTATGTGCGCGTCTCCTGCCTGCAAAATGGCTCTGTAAGGTTTCTCTCTGCAGGAGGGAGAGCAAGAACATGCAGTCCTGTCCGCCTTCATCAACAAAACCATCCCATCATCATCATCATCATCATCTGAGATTCACTCACCGAATTTCCTGTCAGCAGAAGCAGGGGAGCAGGACTGGGAAGCGACCAGCAGGACGAGGAGGAGGGAAAAAGGCAAAGGATCCATGTTTCTTCTCCTGTTGTTGTTGTTTTTCTTCTTCTTTCTCTCTGAGTGTTAAAAGGCCATTTTTTTTTTTTTTTTCTCCCAGCGGGGTTCGGTTCGTCTTCCTTCCCGGTCAGAGTTCGCCCTGCGCGGCTGCAGCAGCAGAGGAGAGCCGGGTACCGGAGCGACAGGCGGCGGATGGATGTGAAGGAGAGGAGAGAGGATGCAGGGCGTTCCTGCTGCTGCCCGCTCAGCCCCGAGCGCGTCAAGACGCACGCAATTACACAGAGCACTTCCGGTGTTGAATTTCAAAATAAAAGCATCGCTGATAAACAGTATGTTGTAAGTTTTTGGAGTAGCCTAATGCAAAGTCCCAAAGTGAAAATGGAGAATATGGAATCTGTAGTAAATACAATCAATTTTTCTTTTTTTTTCTTTTTTCACAAAATGTCCTTTTCACAGCATATGGAATATTTCAAAATAAAACACTTTAAGGCTAATACAAAGTAAGCAAGTGAAAATAAAGGATATCTTAAAACAGGAATCTGTGGTAAATGAAAATACAGTGTTTTTGTTCGCAAAATATCCTTTTCATAGCATATGAAAATGTTCAAAATGAAACTCTTATTAATGAAAAATGTTGCAGCGTTTTTGGAGAAATATAAGGTATCCAAGTGAAAATAGAGAAAATATCTAAGGAGGAATCTGCAGCTTGTTTTTCTTCCAAAATGTCCTCTTTACACTGTGTGAAATTTTCCTAAATTATTGACAAATGTCACAAATTTTTCACCTCATAATTGAAGGAAGTGAAAGTAAAGAATACATTGAAGCCGAAATTTGTCATTTGTGTTTGTCATCAAATATTTTTGTGTTAAATTTACCCATCCATAAACATACTCACCCATACCTTCCTCAATAATAATGAATAACAAGAAACTTTATTTACATAGCACTTATCTTAAAGCAAAGTTTACAAAGTGCTTTACAAAGAGCATACAAATAAGGAACAGTGAAAGCATCAAAGGAGAGAAAAGTTAGAAGACACAATTAATAAAATGTTTAAAACATAGGCTACAATATAACCTTTTTAGTATCTATTTTACACATAGAGTTTCAATTCACATTTAATGTAACGATTCCATTGAATATTTTGGAAAAATTCATAGGCCTACAGGACTTTTTCTTTTTCTCATGACTAATTTTGTGCTTTTATTTTGAAGCCAAAATCACCTAGTTTCCAGTTTTGTTCTGTCTAACTCTGTGTGGCTTGACGCAGCTCTCAACCCTGCAGCAGCCTCAACACGTTCAGCACTGCTGCTACCTTCAGGTGCAGTCGGAAATATCAGCTATTCGACCCATGAATGACCCAACAGACTGATAAATACAACTGGGAAAATAAGAGTTTCTCTGAGTTGCTGTCAGCAGAGTTAAATCGATAGTTTTGATAGTTTTAATCGATAGTCACAAAGTCACTCTGTGCTTCTTTATTCCTAAAACAATAAAAACAGGCACCAAAATGTACTGTTGTTACAGGGTCCATTGTGTGTTTCTGACCAAAAGCACTTGAATGCACCGACAAATCAAATTGGCATCCTCTGATCTTGGATGTAGGAGCTTGCGAAGAGAACTTGAACGCAACATACAAACAGCATACAAACTCCTCCTCCCCACCCATCTGACATATTAAATAACTACAAAATATATCTTAGTTTTATGTTTTTCCCATTATTTAGTGGGCTGGGTGAAAGCTCAAGAAGGAGTCAGCGCTCTCCAAAAATAATAATCTAATAGTCTTTATTCAGCAGTCATGTTCAAAAACATGCTAAGCTATCTGAAAGCTAACATACTCAAACTTATAATACCTATAATACATATAATACATACCTATACCTATAATCCTATAATACATTTTAAAAAGATAGTTTTATTATTGGTAAATCTATGAGAAAATTATTTTTTCACAATCCATGAATCATCTCCAAGCCCCAGTTATGGGAATTCCCAGCAGGCCTTAAACGCATCACTGACCAATCAGAGCGCTGGGTTGTTTAACATATCAGTGATGTGACTTCAGCAGATACAGATGTACAGTGCGATGCCTTCAGAGGAGTTCACCTCACTGCACACACACACACACACACACACACACACACACATTAAGGGGATGTGTGAGACACCACTCACTGCTTGACACCAGGTTCTCTCTCACTCACACACACACGTTCGTATTATTGTACTTGTGAAGACCTTAATTGGGTACATTCATTGTCTAAACCCTTACCTTAACCTAAACTAACCATAGCCTTAGTTTAAACCTAATCCTAATTCTAATCTTAACTATAAACCCAAATCCTAATCTCAATCCTTCCTAAAATCGCCTCTTGCAGAAGTGAGGAGCAGCAGACTGGCCTCACATGGGAGGATCTGTCTCATCTTTCTATCCTTGTGAGGACATTTGGTCCTCATAAGTATAGATATATAAGAACACACACACAGACACACACTAAAAAATACCCAGAGGCCATCTGCTGGTGCAACATATTCTCACACTTTCTCTTTCTCCACATGGTAGATTCTCATTTATGACACATAGCAGAAGATGAAAACTGTGTGTGTGTGTGTGTGTGTGTGTGTGTGTGTGTGTGCGCTACCTCTTGACACCAATATCCAGATGCAATCAAAGTGGGTCAGAGGCTGATTCATCCAATCCCATGCAGCCGCAGGTCGGAGCAATCAGCGCACACAGCGACTGTGGCTCTGCAGTGTTTACACTCCGCAAACACACTCAATATCTAACCTCTGCCTCGTTTTCTGGTTGTTTTTTTTTCCCCCAAGTGTGTTTCCACCCCGCAGCGTTCAGTCTCCGGGTCGCCACTGAAACTGTAGCATTTGAAATCCGACGTTTTAAACTCCTGTCCTGTGGCCGGTTCAGGTCTAGCTGTGTATGATACGAGCTGTGCAGGTGAGATGAAGAAAGTCCGGGGGGTTTGTGGAGTGGAAAGTTTGGAGAAGCTGGGAAAACACACTGATGAACCGCTGCTGAAGACAAGGAGTCAGTAGTTGGGTGAAATGGAAGGATCCTGATGGGTCATTTTCTTGTTTTAAGTGCAGATGTCGCTGTTTAAAACGGGCAAACATGCAGGAACTGTGTGTGAAATACCAGGAGCATCTGCTCTTTGTCATGATCCAGTGTGTCCAGGTGAAGTCTGATGACTGATTGACTTCAGCTGTTAGATCCACTGCAGTCATGAAGGGAAGACTGGTTAGAATTGGGTTTTTAAAGTCGCAATGAAATACAAAATGTCTAATGTTGGTGCAGGATATTTATGAAAATATGTGTTTTCCAATGAGCGGGGATCAGCCCCCACATGGGTATATATCTGTAGGGTCCAGCCTTATGCCTTAAACCCATCATAGGCAGAGATTTATGGGAAACCAGACTATGAAACTGCTCATGCTGGCAATGTCACTATTTCTAATGGTTTATGGTTCAGAAACCATATTTAGCTGCTGCCTTTGAGTAGAAACAATAGGTTGGTGAAAATCCTGCCTGACATCCTGCTTGTGTAAAGAGCTGATGGGAATTTAAAGGCCCAGATGGTGATGCAGCGCCGCCCAGTGGAGACTGGGAGCGTTACATTATACATGTGACCACTAGAGGGCATCCTTGTTCTCCAACAGTGAGAGAATTAAAGAAAAGAGACTGGCTTTTTATCCTGGGTTTAAAAGAAAAACAAAAAACATTGGATTTATTGTAGCTACAAACTTCTGAATGTATATACAGTATGTAGAGTGAAATGTATAGTTTACTGTCCATAGTATGTCTTGCACTGTCCTTGTGTGTCAGTACTGCGTTCCTAACCAGAGGTCCTGTTGTCCTGTACCATGTGTACAGTGAAACTCTGTAACTTGCTGATGTGTCTGCACCAACATCACCAAGACAAATCCATGTACATTTATCATACCAGGCGATTAAAAGAATTGAGGCTTTGTGGTTGTATCACAAATCTCCAGACAACCACAGCTGGTCCAGTGGAGAATGGGCTGAGTGTAAATAATGTCTAAATAACAACCAGACTGACAAAAGGCTGCTGCGGTGTGGACAGTGAATAGTGTGATGAGGTGGATTTGGTTACTGTGACACAGTAAACTGTCTTGTCTTTAGCCCTAGTCTCTACTCCAAAACACTCTGAGTTGTAGCTTGAGAAGAGTCAGCTCAGTTAACCTGAACAAACTGTTAGCTAGCTAACTAGCCAGCAAACACACTGAAGTTAATGTTAGCACTACTAACTACTACTAACTACTAGCCACATTAGCTATTGTGTAAATCAGATGTGTCAACAAGACAGTGATGGTTAGCTAGCTAACTAGCCAGCAGGCTAATTTAGCAAAGCAACTGATGTTAATATTAACATGTGACTACTTGCCATTAACACTAGCTCCTACTAAATACATTAGCTAGTGTTAACAACAAGACATTGGTTAGCTGACCAGATACTATGGTTAGCTAGCTAACAAGCTGACATTATCTAAACACTAAATCAATCAGATGGATCAGTGATGAAATGATCAGTTCAGTCAGAAACAGACAGAAATTAATCCTCTGTTCAATTCTGTTGAGACGGACAAGCTGTTCACAGCCAGTTACCCAAATCTGACCTCCAACATGGCCGCCAGAGGGTTTGTTACGTCACCTGAAAGCCCTCTATACTGATAAATATAAAAAGAATGAACAAAAACCAAAGTGATGTGCAGCTTCATGCCGCTTACCCAGCAAAAGCTCTTTAATTGTTTGAAAAGACATTGAAGGAGACATTCCCAAACATGGAAACGGTAATAGCGTCTTGTTGGTTCGTACATGTAAATATCTGGGTCGTGTGAATTTTAAGGCACAAGATAAATTAAGAAGACGGAGAAGACAAACCGCCGCTCAGAGGACGTACTCGACCCCAGACACACAGCTTTCAAATCAAATGGCTTACACACACTTCTGCTTCTTAAAAAATACAAAGGACAAAGGATGATAGTTGGGAAACACAAATAAAAAATAACAGACATTAAATGCAGAATGGCACAGTCTACACATGATATAAAATACTTTCTTGATACTTGTTGTGATAACTATACAGCCCTACTAAGGCAAAGAGGCAAAACAACTACTTTCTGTGTGTTTTAAAGGTCAAAGGTCATCTGTCCACTTCTGTACCAAGAAAAGGTAAAGACTGCATTTCTCTCACTTTCACTACGCACATAGTTACTGCTCTTTGGCTTTGTAGGGCCGTATAGATAATGACTCATCTTATGTATGTGTGTGTGTGTGTGTGTGTGTGTGTAAGAATATATTCTGTGTATGACAGATATGCAGGCAGAAGTGACAGAGCTGAATCCCTTTAACCAAAAATCCTCTGGCTCTTTGTATATGTATGATTTCTTCCTCTTTTTAATAATTATGTTTCTGAGCATGTGTGGCAAAGTAGAAGCTATATGTATAATATGACGTGCATGCTGACGAGTGTATGTACACAAAACACACACTCTTAAAAAAGGATGTGTCATTTTCAACACGGGCCTGTGTCTAGTTCGGGACGACACACATTTGTGTTTTTTTTTTTTTTTAAAGACATCATATGTTAATAACAGCAACTGTCCCAGACTCCAGGCACAGACGTGTTGAAACGGACACATCCTGGATAGCAGTGTGGAGTTAAGACTGAAGTTCACCCAACAAACTGAATCTCTCAGAACGATCGGGACATTTTCAACGCTGTCGAAACGTTGAGAAGCCCGACATGAACACTGCAAAAACATGTCACTTTTAACAAGTAATTGTTTAATTGCTGACGTTGAATATTAAAATTGACTTTTGTTTTTAATAAATGGAGAAAATCTGCAAAAAGGTGATAATGTAATAATCTTAGTTTCAATACAGTTCAATTTGTTGTTGGAATTAACTTAAAAAAAAAATTGGGATCTGCCTTTTTTCAAGGCATTTGCCACTTTTTCAAGAAAATATTGTATTGAAACCAGTGACCAGTTCTCAACTATGTCTTTTTTTTTTTTTCCATGTATTTAAAAACAATCTGATTTTTAATTTGAAGTGAAATTACCTGTTAAAACAGACATCTTTTTCAGGGCTGAATTAAACAATGTTTAAGTTGCAACTAAGAGTACAGATGATCCCCAACAGATTTAAAAAACACACAGAGGAGAGATGTGCAAATATTCATACATATTTGGTTTTTAAAAAACCCAGGCGACACTTTACAATGGCCTTACTTCAGTATAACAACGTGTATTAACGTAATGGAAAAGTACTGTGAGCACGCAGCGGTGCTGCGGTAACAAAACCACTCGCCTGCTGCCCAAAATGTCATTTCATTAACGACTAATACAATATTATTGTGTACTTACAATTAGAGCTGGGCGATATTGTTGAAATCTAAATATTTGTGTTCATTTATTCACTTGTTTTGTGCATCATACGGTTTCCCATCTTTTCTCATTATGTTCTCTGACCCATTGGGAACCGATTTTCCCGCTGCTTTTTTATCTAAACAATATTCCTTAAAGTCGAGATGAAATGAAAAATGCCTTTTTAACCCTTTTAGATCACATCCCCGGTCATATTGTGCACCTATTTAACAATATATGCCAAAAAAAATACAAAAAATCAATTTCTTTGTATTCTTATATCAAAATTCAATCATGTTTTCTTCCTGTAAAACAAAATATGCCGTGTGCTTACGTAAGCATGCCCATAACCAATTTCAACCAATAATATCATGACATCCACCCATTAGCTAGCTAGCAGCAGCACGGTACTTCGGTGTGTCTTCGGGTGTTATGACACGCCCACTTTTCAACGTTCAAATCAAATTCCTCCCAACGTTACGTCCCGCCTGTCTTTCCTGTTTCACTCGGAAATACGTCACGATACGGAAGTTAGATACTCTCGAAATGCCGTTTCATCTCGACTTTAAAATGTTTCATACCCCATTTTGTTTTAAAATAAGATTAGCTTATCATCAATTTAGACAGTTGACAATTTAGACAATTTAAACAGAACTGTGTATCACAATATCATCGAGACATGATTCCACTGAAAGACGATAAACGATGATACTGAATCACGGCCCAGCTCTCCTCACAGCTCCTCTCAGTAAGCGGACACTCAGGTGGAAACGCTGCAGTAAGGCCGGAGCAAAGCGGCGGTATGAAACCCCCGCGGGCGACACAAGGAAATACTCGCCGTCTCTTTGGTGGCGCGTGTTCCTGCGGCCGCTCGCTGCAGCAGCTCAGAGGCCGCCCCCACAATGTTTCTCTTTAAAAACTAAAAAAAAAATAAAAGTACAAATAATCACTTTGACCGAGCAAAAAAGAACACGCCTCTCTCTTACTTCTAGAATATACCGTCTCTTTTTTTGTTCCAGCATCATTGTACATATTTACAAGTTGTACATGGTCGTTCTCCAGGGAAACCGGGCCGTAACAGCAACAGCAAAAAAATAGACTCTTGTTTTCCTCTACATTTCTCCTACAAATATGGAATATAGACTTAAACTTCAGTATATTATGTCATATATATATATATAGTATTCTATGTGTTACATATACTCCCTTTAGTCTATCAGCCTGTATCATTTCTTAAAGGGGAAGATTGCGTTGCGACTGATGTGATTAAATGAATATCAAAAGCTCTTTTTTTTTTGTTTTTTTGTTTTTTTTACAGTTACAAATAATGAAAATAACAATTAAAAAAACCAAAAAACATCTTGATTCTACCTATCATACTGTAGGCTTAGGTGGAACTGTGTATGGGAATGGCAGCTAGTACTGTACGCTCTCTTCAGGAGGAGTGGCGATAGGAATTTGGCGATTATGATGATAGTGAGGATGATGATGAAGAGGATGATGATGACTCTGCTTGTCGTCTATAGCTGGTGAGGCTTCGTCAGGCCGTCTTCGCTCAGCTCATACCTGGAGGAGAAGGAGGAGGAGGCACAGTGTTTCATTTCATATTGTTATGAAAAGATCATTAAAGCCTGTTTTCATATAACATTGTATAAAAATGCATATTAAAAGTGAACTGTGTGAGCTGTCTTTTATGTTTTTATGTCTTTGTAAAGCGACAGTCTTCGGTCCTGAGCTGTTCTGGTGTGATCAGATCAGTGTGGATGCATGTCAGATGTGCAGCAGGGCTGTGAGGGGATGGACTGACCACTGTGTCCAGCCCTTGGCGATGTCTTCGTAGGTCAGATCCACCAGCACCTGGTGGGAAACAGCAAGTGACGGGACAATCAGAAAGAGAAAAACAGCAACGTGCAGGATTGGTAGAAATAAGGACTGAATTTAGGGGATTGCACTGCAAAAAAAAAAAAGTTTGATTTTCAAAAGTTATTTTTTTCTGATATCCAGATGAATCAACCTTACTTCAGGTT